>NC_142503.1:201270000-201425000 GCF_057876585.1 Rhinolophus sinicus | reverse complement strand
CTCTGAGTGACCTTCTCAACAGGAGCAACAGGACGTGACGTGCCCTGTGACGTGCACCGGAAAGGCTGTTGTGGAGCCACCGTGACACTGGGGCCTGCGAGTATGTCAGGTGAGAGAGCCACCCCCACCCCATACCTCCTTTGAGTTTAAACACTTAGGAGGGAGACTGTAAGAATTTCTGCACAATGTACTTTGTCCCAGAATGGGGATAATTACATAAAAAATTAGCATTCAAATATAGATTAACACTCAGAAATAATAAAGCCACAGGCTTTCCATCCCATCAAGAGTTTGGGAAGTACCCGTTTCTTGTCCTTCTGAGGAGCCAGAAAGACCAGAATTGGGGCTGAGAGGAGAGCCAGAGGCTCGGGTGTCCATTTGGAACTCACGTAGCTCCATTTCTTGTGAGAAACCCAGTGCCCGGCCACAGAGCTCTCACATGTGCCCCACAGGAGCCTTCTCTCCCCTTCTGGGGGAATCCTCTGACCCCACCTCAGGAAGGAGGCCACCTGTGGGGAAGTGGGCAGGCTTTCACCGGCACAGCCAGGACTGGTCACTTGGCATAGGAAGGTGGAGCCGGAGGCCGAGTGCCCAGCTGCCATGTGTGGCTCTGAGCAGGTGGCATGGGACTAAACTACAATCAGAGCCCAGTAGCCAGTGCAGAGGGTGGGCAGTGTTGATGGGGCGGTAGGGAACAGGGGGAACCAGAGTTGCTCCACAGAGATCCCTACCTGGATTTTGGATTCTGTCTACCACCCCCCACCCCTCTACCCCCAAGTGTGTGACTGTCCATGGGGCTGGTAAGATGGGACTATGCTGGGAGCCAGGGAGGCCTCACGTGGTAGCAGGGGACGGAGGGCAGAGCCAACTGTCCAGGTGGGGACAGCCTGAGCACAGACAGGCGTCACCTATGTCACGTGACCTCAGACTCTGTGGAGACTGCATAACAGAGCCATCACTCAGCAGTTAGAGAAGAAACTTTCTTTTCAACTATGCAAACACGCCTTTTGGAAAATGACCTCAGCAAGTGGCAAGGACTCGGTGTGGCACAGCCTGTGTTCTGTGGCTACAATGCCATCGGGTTGTAGATCAAAGGTCTAAGGAGCCCTCGGAGGAACCCGTTTGGGCATTTGAAGCTCCTGGCGTGTCTGGTGTGGAGGGACCGAGAACCTTATCCTCTTAGTGCCGTAAAGTCCCTTCCAGGCAGTCCCCAGGGACACCCATCCTCATGCTTGTCTCTGCCCCGCAGGGAACGCCACCCTGGTGACCCCCGCTGTCCCTGTGCCTCTGTTCCCCAGCGTGGACCCCACGAACTGCAGCGTGCCCTTTGAAGACAGCAGGGTTTTCGTGGTGACGCTGTACTGTGCGGTGTGCACGCTGGGGCTGCCCGCCAACTGCCTGACCGGCTGGCTGGCCCTGGGGCGGGCGCTGCGGGGTAACGTGCTGGCCGTGTACCTGTCGGGCCTGGCGCTGTGCGAGGCGCTGTACGCCAGCACGCTGCCGCTCTGGGCGCTGTACGTGCAGAACCAGCACCGCTGGACGCTGGGCCCGTGGGCCTGCAAGGTGACGGCCTACATCTTCTTCTGCAATCTGTACGTCAGCGTCCTGCTGCTGTGCTGCGTGTCCTGCGACCGCTTCGTGGCCGTGGTGTATGCGCTGGAGAGCCGCGGCCACCGGCGGCAGAAGACCGCCATCCTCGTGTGCGCGTCGGCCTTCCTTCTGGTCGGGCTGGTCCACTACCCGGTGTTTGACATGGAGCACAGGGACACCTGCTTCGAGACGGTGCCCATGGATGGCCGGACCGCCCGCTACTACTATGCGCGCTTCGCCGCGGGCTTCGCGGTACCCCTGTCCATCATCGCCTTCACCAACCAGCGCGTGCTGAGGACCGTGGAGATGAGCGAGGGCCTGAGTGCCGCTTCCAAGGCCCGTGTGAGGCGCACGGCCGCTGCAGTCGTGGGCATCTTCCTGCTGTGCTTCGCGCCCTACCACGTGCTGCTCCTGGTCAAAGCTGCCGCCTTCTCCTACTACAGAGGGGACAAGTTCTGCGTGTGTGACTTCGAAGTCAGAGTGTGCACGGTGTCCGTGGTGTCCCTGTGCCTGTCCACGGTGAGCAGTGTGGCTGACCCCATTATCTATGTCCTAGCCACGGACCACTCACGCCAGGAGGTGTCCAGAATCCACAGGGAGTGGAAAAAGTGGCGTGCCAAGACCAATGTCACCAAGGTCACATCCTTCAAGGACTCGGAGGAGGCGTGCTCACCCACGTCGCTGGCAAATGGCTACGCGTTCCCCAGGCCTGTCCAGCCCCCAGGGCCACAGCCGGATACCTGGGTCTCCCTGTGTAGCCTGGACAGGCTTGGGGAGGAGACCTGCTGAGTCTCCCAGCCAGTGTCCCCAGTGCTGGCCATGGAGGCCCTGCTGGAAGATGTGCCACCAATTTCTCATGAGCCCCTGCAGCTTGGGTCCCCGCCCCCCAGGCTTGCCCACAGGGCCCCACACGGCAGGTGGCAGCATGCCCAAGGAAAGGGTGACTGTCCCAGGCTGCAGGGAGGCCCCTTCATCCACGGCTTGTCCTGGCCAGCTCACTTGGCTGTTGGCAAACAGCAGGGCTGTTGTCAGAGGCCTCGTGCCCACCTGCTGCTGCTGGCAGCTGGCACATGCCGTGCTCGGGGAGGTGCCCGGTCAGCATCTGTTCTGCTAACTTTATTTCCCAAGCTTTGCTGTGGGCGTTGCTTGGATGACTGTGACAGGGTCTTTGTGCTTATGTCTCAGAATGCCTGCAAACTGTACACCTTCACACATGCTTGGGCACTGTGGGGCCTCCACTGGGCTGGCTCTGTGCCAAGCAAGTGATTCTGAAGGCTGCCGTGGACCCCTCAGGGGAGCTGTGGCATGGGTACCAGCGGCTCTGGCTTCCAGCACGCAGCCCATGTGTCGTCTGTCAGAAATGCATTTTCAGGAACACCACTGGCTGGAAATGCCAGGGGCCCCCAGGAAGGGTAACAGCGGCCAAGGAGGCTCAGAGAATAGTGGCAGTCCCTTTGTGCCAAGGCCTCCTGGATCATTGTCAGCGAGGCAGCCGAGGGCTCAGGACAGGGTGAATCAGGAGCAAGCAGGTAATGGACCCTCAGCCTCCAGCCCTCACCAAGGCGTGACAGAGTGCAGGACTGGGTCTGCTGTGTGGCCGTGAGAAAGTGGGCTCCCTGGGAACTGCACAACGCAGACACAGATCCTGGCTCTGCGCCTGACAAGCCTCTTCTAGGCCAGGTCACATCGCCACCTCTGTTTCCCCATCTGCAAGAGGGCAATGACACCCACTTCACCGGTCAGCCTAAGGGTTGACCCCACCATTGTGTCAGGCACCCTGGGCACATTCAAGCTTTGTTGTCCAGCCTGCGGGCCATTGTGTAAATGGTGTTCTTGTTTCTGTGAGGCGGCTGCCCACTGTGTTCTCCATGACAGACACTGAGAACACACATATAGAAACTGGCTTCAGAAATAAAAACGCAAAAATGCATGTCAGTCCCATCTTCCTCTTTAAATGAAATAATGTCATTTTGCCTTCTCAGGTAAACGTTTCCCTCCCGGGCTCTCTCAGAGGCCAGGCTGGGGACAGGGGCATGTGCCCTGGGCTTGCAAAGTGATAGGCGGGGGTTCTAGAACAGTCTGGAATATTCAGGGCTGGGGTGAGAGTAGATAGTGAGAGGGACAGGTAACGACATTCTGATGGTGGGTCATGTATTAGTCTCTTGGGGCAGCTGTAACTAATAACCACAAACTGGGTGGCTCACAGTTCTGGGGGCAGGAAGCCCAAGAGGAAGGTGTCTCAGGGCTGGATCCTCCTGGAGGCTCCGAGGGATGGCCTGTGCCAGCTGCTCTCCCAGCTCCCAGGGCTGCTGGCAACCATGGCCCTCCTGGGCTGCTGGCCTCATCACTGCCATCTCTGCCTCCGTCCTCAGGGGGCTGCCTCCTCTGTGTGTCTCCGTGTCTGTTTGGTTTTTTTTTTAAATTAAATTTGTATTGGGGAATATTGGGGAACAGTGTTTTTCAAGGACCCATTAGCTCCATGTCAAGTTGTTTTCAATCTAGTTGTGAGGGGAGCAGCTCAGCTCCAAGTCAAGTCGTTGTTTTCAATCTAGTTGTGGAGGGCATAGCTCTCTGGCCTATGTGGGATTCGAACCAGTGACGTTGGTGTTATGAGCACTGTGCTCTAACCACTGAGCAAACTGGCCACCCCCATGTCTGTTCTTTTTTTATTTATTTACATTTATTCGGTGCCATTGGTTAATAACATCTATAATGCATCATCTGTATATTGCATTATGTGCTCACCACGCACCCCTCCCTGACGGTTAGTGATGACCTCATTGTGACTGGATCTGCAGTTGCTGACCACAACCCTTTCACCTTTTCATCTCACACATATGCTAATGGAAACTTTGCAGGAGGGACCAGCAGTGCTGAGAGCGGTAGACAGCCCAAGTGTGAGACCTTCAGTCACTCACTCACCCACCCACCCATCCATCCATTCACTGGTTCATTCGTTCCCTCCCTCTCATCTGTCCCCTCCACAACATGCTACCCAAGGTGACTGAAAGGATGAGGGAGGCAGACTGTGAGGTCTGCCCCTGAAGCCCTGAGGTCTGTGCAAGGAAGTGAGAGCTCAGGAGGGGAGACCTGAGAGTCCCGCAGGGGCCCCACCTCCCCAAGCCACCCTAAACTCTGAGCTCTTCCCAAAGGTGTGTCCCCAGCCTGGGGCTCCCAAGGGACTGGACACCTGCTATTTGTTGATTGCTATACTCCCAGCTCCCCGGACAGGGTCTGCCCCTGACTAGGCCCCTCATTGCTCCCCGAGTCATGATGTGGGGACAGATGGCTGTGCATGGGTAAGGCCTGTGCCAGCCAGGCTCCCTGACTTTTCAGTACTCACATATGTCCAATATTTAACAAGTTACCAACCAACCTAATGGACCTTCAACCAGACAAGTTCCAGCTTCCTACCCTGACAAACACACCTGCACATCAGGTGCAAGATCAGGGCCTGCTCGGCTCACCTCCATTCCACGTGGTACTGCCAGCGCCTGGGGGAGGCTGTGCAGCCCGGGGAGGTGGGCTCAGAACCATTTGGCTGGGGACTCTGGGGTCCCACCATCTGAGTTGGTCTCAAAGAGGTGGCATGGCCCAAGAGGGCATACCTGGCCCAAAGCCTCCCGACCCTATGGGAGGGACACACCAGGGGAGGGTTATGGGGTTGCCGCCTATGCCAGGCCCTCTGGAATGACAAGTGTGCTGGTGGATGGCTCTGGGGTGCTGATACCTATCAGAGAACTTAGTCCTTGTGGGGCAGTGGCCCAGGCTGCCTGGCATTACTCTAACGCCATCTGAAAACCCCCAGGACTTCTGAAGACAACTTCTTTTGGACAAGCTATCTCACCCCTCTGTGCCTCAGTTTCTTCACCTGTAATTTGGGAATGGCCACCATCCCTGCTCGCAGGGCTGTTGGGGCATTAATTGATGTCACGCCTGTCCTGCTTAATTAAGCCATGCCAGACACACAGTGGTCGCTCAGTAGTAAGTCAGAACTTCCTTTTACCTTCCCGGGTCGTCTTTCCAAGTTCATTCACACAAAGGCCGTGTGTCCCAGTGGTGGCCCCTAGAGGGCGCCCCGCGGCCGAACGAGCCCTTGAGACTCGGCCGCGGCCCCCAGGGGGCAGCAGGCCCGCCGGAGTGACTGTGTTCGAGGTGTGGGCCGCGTGAAAAATCGGGCGTGCGGAGCCGGCCCACCCAGAGGCGACCGACCTCGCGAGTACTCCGGGCTCCACGCCGCGTCTGAGAAGGAGGCCCACTGACACAGACAGCCACTCTGTCAGTGACCGTGACCTTAGCTGGCACCTGGCCTCAGTGTTAACCGGGAGAACCTTAGGGCGGGGTGGGCATCAGGGCTGGGGTCAGGTGGGGAGGGGAGCCTGGAGACCACTCCTGGGTGGGAGGGACCAGTGGGTCAGGGGCAGCCACTCATGGACAGGCCTGTGGCCCAGATCCCAGAGGGGCACAGAAGCCCTGCAGGGCAGTGTGGCAGTGGCCAAGTGTGCAGTGGGGACACCCTCCTAGGAGATATCCAGTGCTCACCTGCCACCTGCTGCCCATCACACAGGTGCCCCGGTGCCTCCCTCAGGACTCATGGCCTCCACACCAACTGGGATGGCCAGAGCCATGAATTTGGACCCCATGGTAATGGTGGGAACGGCAGCTACGATTGAAACAGTCTGGTGGCTCCCCAGATCAAATGTGGAGTTACCCCATGACCGGGCAGTGCCACTCCTACGTTCTCCCCAAGAGAAGGGGAAGCGCAGTGCACCCCATGTTCACACAGCACTGTCCACAGCATCCCAAAGGGGAAAGCAACCCCCCACCTGCCCACATGTGCCTCTCCCACCCCCACCTGTGCATGTGTGCCGGTCCTCCATGCCCAGCCACACGTGCATAACAAGATGTGGTACATCTCACAAGGGAAGACGACTCAGCACCAGCACCCCACAACGTGGGGTAGCCCCCAAAATGCCATGCTGCGTGAGAGAGCCCAGTTGCCAGGGCCACACAGCCACGGTGCCATGTACCTGAGGTGTCCAGAACAGGGGAGTCCATAGCGATGGAAAGTGGGTTAGCAGTTGCCAGGGCTGAGGAGGGACAATGGGACAGCAAAGGGTACATGGCTCCTTCTGAGGTGATGGAAGGTGCTGAATGGCTGGTGGTGGCTGTACGTGTGGAAGTGCACTGAAAACAATGGCTGTGTGGCATGCGATTACATCTCAGTGAAGCTGTTTTAAAAAAATAGACACATCAGGCCCCTCCTGTCCGACTGTGGCCCCAAAGCCCTGCAGAGACAGTCCATTGTCCTGTTGAGGGCATTGGGGTTGTTTCCAGTTTGGGGCTACAACGGATAGCCCTTCTAGGAATCTTCTTGTGCAAGCCTTTCTATGATCGTGTGTACACACATCCCCAAGGAGCACAATGACAGAGTCATAGGCTGTGTGGCCTTGCCACGTGGTTCTCCAAAACTTGTCCCAACTCACAGCTTTGCTGACGTCCCTCCAGACTGTCTTGGCTTTATGTATTTCCATATCAATTTTAGAAAGAAAGAAAGCTGGGATCTCAATGGATTGCAGTGAATCTAAAGGTAAGTTTGGTGAGAGCTGATACCTTGACAAGATCTGTGGCCCTGGGGTACTCTACCATTTACAAAGTTGTTAATTTCCCTTAGCCGTGATTTGCACTTTTCCACATTCAGGCCTTGTGTTTCGTTGTTAGATTTATCCCTGGGCGCTGACGTTTTTGATGCTTTGCAAATGGTATCATTAAAAACTATTTTTTTAATATAAAAATAGTTTGTTATTTGTATATAGAAATGTAACTGATTTTCCTGTATTGACTGTTTATCTGATGGTTGTGCTTAATTCTTTATTAATTTGATATTTATTATCTGGAGATTTGCTATGGACTGAACTGTGTCCCACTCAAATTCACATGTGACTGTCTTCGAGAACAGGGCTTTTAGGAGGTGACTGGGGTTAAATGAGGTCATAAGGGTGGGGTGCTGATCTGGTAGGATTGGTGGCCTTATAAGAAGAGAAAGAGGTATCTATCTGTCTCTCTCTAAACTGCTGTCTACAAGCCAAGAGGAGAGCTGTCACCAGATGCCCAACCTTGTAGGAAACTTATCTTGGACTCCCGGCCTCCAGAATGATGAGAAGTACATTTCTGTGGCTAAGTCACCCTCCATGGTATTTTGTTACGGCGCCAAGCCGGCTGCGAAAAGATTCTTTGGATTTCTACATTTGAAACCTTCTCTTCAGGGAATAACGATTTTAGTTATTTTCAAATCTTATACCTGTTACTTCTTTTTCCGGCTTCTAGGCGCTGCAGCATGAGGTTGGGCAGGAGTGGGGGGAGCAGACACCTTCCCGACCACAGGACGGAACTGCCACATCTGCACTGTTTCGCGAGGCATTTGTTGACGCAAGAAACGCCTCAAACTGTGGATAACTTTTATGAGTTTTTCTGAGCCAGACTGATGATTTCTGGGGAGCAGGATCTCAAGGGATTGAGAAAATGCTCCAGAGAACGGCAGTTTTGCAGCTTATTTTATACATTAGAGTCAAAGGAGGAGACTAAGGGGGTTATATGGACTCCATGGGTGGTAGGTTAAGGGGGTGGGAGAAAGCAAAGCGGGGAGATCTCTGGGGGAGATCTCTTGGATAAAAACTGAAACGGAGAGACACACACTCCTTTACATGGGTGGGTACAGGACGGACAACAATTAACACTTAAGCACATGGAGATGGTATGGGAACAACAAAGTAACAGTGAGGGTGTCTGTGGTCTGGGCTCTGGGGGGAGGTTGTGCCCTGAGGGATCTGGGGAAGGAGATTACTCTGACATTTCAAAGGTATGTTATCTTAGATGCAAAAAAAAAAGACAGGCTCACTTCAGGTAAAGAGTGACCTTTATCAAGGAAGCTACAGGCCTCTGACGTGACTATCCACCACGACCCGCCTTTAGTTAGGAATTTTTATGTTTAGACCATCCTGTGTGGTCACTCTCACTACTGAGCTTGTCACTGTCATGTGGCCCTCCTGAGCTTGTCAGGTTTAGCCTGTGACCCCTTTTTACACTACTACACTATTTCCTACCGGTTTTTTGTAAATACACTTTATTCAGCTACAGGGAGGTCCCTTGTTGTGCAGTGAAGAAGTGATCCATGCCCAAGGCCAGGTCTGGTCCTTGCCCTGGCATCCAGAGAGGTGATCTCCAAACTCTTGGGACGACCTGACTGCTAGTGGTGTCTGTTAGCTAGGGGCCTGGGGCTTTCGGGTGTGCCAGCTCCATGCGTGGACCCTCCTGGACCCTGTCCCATGCACCTCTTCTGGCTGACTTTAATCTGTATACTTTCACGCTAATAATCATAACTGTGAGTGTAACAGTTTTCAGCAAGTTTTTTGAGTCCTAGTGAATTACTAAAGTCGAGAGTGGTCTTGGTGACCCGCCAAGCGTGCAGTGAATATCAGGACCAGGGGTGGTCTTGTGGACTGCTGCTAACCTGGCACCTTACTTTCAGGTTCCTAAGTATTTTATCATGAATTTGTGTTGAATTTTATCAGATAATTCTTCTCCATGAGATGTTTATTTTTTTATTCTCCTTCATTTTATTAATGTGATGCATTACATTGGTTTGTTGAATGTTAAAGCATTTCTGGAATGCTTTCCATTCCTGGAATAAACCTAATTGATAGTGATGTGTTCTTTTTTTATTTATTGCTGGGTTTGATTTGCTATGATTTTGTTTGGAATTTTGAAGTATGGTCGCAAGAGAGACTAGCCTGTAGTTTTTCTTTCTTGTTATCTTCTCAAGTGTTAGCACCGAGGTTAAGCCAGCTCCTGATAAGCTGGGGAGAATTCCTTCTTCACTACCTGGAAGGCTCTGTATAAGGTTAATGTTATTTCTCCCATTCTTTATTCTCCTTGTCGTTAATTGTCTTGAATACAACAGTTCCTTAAAACAAATAAACAACGGTAACTCCAATATTGCGGCCATCCGAGTCTATTATCTGGGGTTTTTTCTCCTTTTTTGCCATGTTTTGTTCTTGTGTCCTGTTAATCTTTTTAAATTTCATGCTGGAAATTTTGAGTGAGAAAGAATGAAGGCTCTGGAAGGTTATCACCTTACTCCAGAGGGCATTTTTTATCTTTGCCAGTCTGACAGCGGAAATCCACGTAGCTTCACTTGCGTGGCTCTTGCTCTGAGGCTGAGTGCCTTCCGGCCAGCTGACCAGCATTTTCTTCCTTTGCGCTGAACCGTGTGTCAACATCCTTTGCACACTTTCTGCTGGTTTGTTGATCTTTCTATTTGCAGAATATCCAGGTATTAAGAAATTCAGTCTTTTGTGTGGCATATGGTTGGGAACAAAATTTTCCCCTAGTCTTTCCCCTGTTTGACACGCATACCTTTTAAATATTTAGGTCATCACATTTATCACAGCCACTGACTTTCACCCCAGAACTGCGGTGACCTAACTGGACGTTCTACTTCCGCCTCCCCCAATCAATTTCAACAGTGATTCTTTTCAAGCCCAATTCAGGACCCGCCCCTCTTCTGAGCAATGGTCTCCATCTTACTGCGAGGAAAGCCCACCCTCGTTAAATATTCCGAGTGACAGGCTCCCTTCCACTGCAGCCAGGCCCCCTCCCGCCTCGCCTCCCGACTGGTCCAGCCGGTCCCTCTGCCTGGAATTCTTCCCCTCCCTCCTTTTGGGCGCGTTCTCAGAAGCCGCCTGAGCCTGCGCGCACGGGGCCCGCACCGCGGCTTCGGGCAGCACTTCCCAGTGTGGCCGGGGCCCAGCGCAGGACACAGGCGCAGGCGGCTTTTACCGGGTTAGCACTGCAGCCCCGCCTGCGTTTAAGAAACGTTACTTGGAATAACGGATTCTGGATTTTGTAACCTACTTCAGACCTTTTCCACTAAGAAATAATGTAAAAAACAAACTCCCGTTTTCTGCATTTATGGTTTTGAGAGTTATTTTTTGGCCAGTCGACCGTTTAATTTCTTACATGTAGACCTGGGAAGACCCTGTCGTGACCCGTGTTGTCCAGGGAGCTGCTGCCCTGCCCTCTTCGTTTGCTCTCTCCACGGCCCTTCTCCCCACCCCTCCCCAAAGCCCCGCCCCTAACTCCCTAAAGCCCCTCCCTGATCCTCATGCTCCTCCCATCCCCCTTCCGGTGCTCTCCCACCCACACCTCCCGCCCCGCCCTGCCCCCGGGTGGCAGAGCGCAGGCGCACTAGAGCCGCGCGTGGAGACCTGGGAGTCGGTGGGGGCGGGGCGCTGAGGGCTCGAGCCCAACGGCCAACGCGGCCGCGCGGGAACTCCAGAGCCAGGCTCCGCCCCCGGTTTGAATCGGTGGCCCCGTCCCCGTGCTCAGCCAATCAGCGGGCGGGGCGGGCGGTGCCTTAGCGACTCTTTGTGGGCGCTGAGCAGCCCCGCCCCGGTCCCGCCCCTCCCTCGGCGGCGGGCGGCGGCGCAGACGACGGGAGGCCAGGTGAGCGTCCGAGCCCGGCGCCCGGTTCCTCCGCCTGGCGGAATCCGGAGGGCGCGCTGGCACGTGCGGGCGGCCCTCGGCGGGCGACGCAGTGGTGCTGGGGGAGGGCGGCGGCCGGGGGACAGGGGGCGGCTTGGGGGCTAAGGGGCCCGGGGAGGGGCCCGGCCGCGGGGGCGAGGGTGCGGCTCGGGGGCTGGGGGGGACCCGAGGGTGTGCGGCGGGCGCTCGGAGGCGGGGGCGCAAGCCGGTCGACCGGTGGCCCCCGCCTGCCCGCCGAGGCGTAAGCCGCCGGGGAGTCTCCTCGTGCTGCCAACAGCCTGAAGTTTCGCCGCCCCGCGCCACTGCCCGGAAAGGGGCTCCTGTGCCTTTTATCGCGCTGGGGGCTCTTGACTAGGACGAACACTGGATGTGGCTTTATTGGGCGGCTCGTGAAGTGACGGCCTCCGTCGGGAAACCCCCACACTGTCTTCCCCGTGACTTGGTAAAGGTCGGTGCAGGCTCCTCCTAAGGCCCCACAAAGACCCTGCTGAGTAGCTGTGGGGCCGTGGCGGAGCCTCTCGTGGGCCCACTTGAATTTACCGCTCTGAGCAGCGTGCCCGTGGCTGCCCCTCCTCCTCCCCGTGGTCGTGACCCGTCGTGGCCGTGGCTAGGCTTCCTTCCCAGTCTGCACTCCTGCAGAATGGGGTGTGGGACAGGATGTTAGCAGTCAATGCTGCGATTTCGTCGGCGGTCCTTTTAGCAGAGCTCGGTTTTGCTGGTAATCGAATGCCTTCCAAAACGGCCCGGTCTGGGGCACCTTTCACAGGGCCGGCTGCCTGTGAACGTTCCTTTCCTTTGTTTCCTGTTTTAATTGCTTTGAAAGGGAATGTTAAGGACCTTTCTCAGTGGCTTCCCTCTGCCCTCCTGCAGTAGAGCCTCCTCTCAGCTGGTCAGGGGTAGCCTGCCTAGGTGCCGGCCTCTGGCCTCCAGGTGGTCTAACAGCTGGTGCTCTGCCTGCCTCCCGTGCAGCCCGGCCTACGCTGCCCAGGCCAGTGTAGACTCGGGGTGGGGGTGGGTACAGGAGGACTCCCGGAGCCGGGCAAGTGAACTGTGTGCAGTGGGCTCCTTTGCCCGCCCGCCCAGCACGTGTCCCATGGGAGGCAGCTGCTGTGACTAGGAAAAGTACCAGGAGCTCGCTTCCACAGGTCAAAAACAAGCGCGGCTCTACGTTTTCGAGACTTATTGGATTACCGGGAAGAGTCCCCCAGGTAAGTTTGCTGGGAGACGCTCTGGTCCAAGCAGTGTTTCCCGCTGCGTTTCCTCTGCTGGTAGCATGTGTGCTGCAGGCCCGAGTTCACGGTTCTTTTCAAAGGAGCCAAGAAAAAAAGGAAGTTTAATGTTTTATAAATGTCCTACATGCAACTGCTCTATTTTTAGGTTTGCCATGTTTTATAATTAAAGTTGAAACTCAGAATAAAAAGTCTGTTGTGACCTTTGCAGGTTTATCTTGGAAAGAGGGCAGGCAAGTTTCCCTCACTTGCTAGTGGAACATTCACAGGCAAAGAAAGTTTGTATTTCATTCCAGGTAACAAATGTGCCTGAAATTCCTGAAACATCTTAGGAGAAATGTCAGACAGCAGCAGGGCACAGGGCACCACGTCTCACCTGGGCACCGTTCTGGGGACCTCGCCAGCGGCTCCGTCTTGTCTCCCTTGAATGTTGCGTTTCACAGCAGATCTGATGGTGGTGTTGATTTGCCGCGGCTCACAGGAGTCCCTGGCAGTGGCTGAGGGTCATGGGCACGGCTCGAGCCTGTCCCAGCCCTACTGCCTGGAATCTGGGGATCTGCGTTTCCCACCGGCCATATGGTGTGAGGCCACCTGGCCGCCTGGGTTCTCTCTGCCTGGGAGTCTCTGGGTGGGCAGGCATAGCATCCTCCTCGCTCCACGTACCATGTGGAACTGCTCGGTCCCTCTGTTTTCTCTGGTCAGCCGTTGGTCTGGAGGAGGCTGAGGGGCAGTCCTGCGTGTTGACTCTGGAGGGTTTCGAGTGGAATACCTGCAACCCTGAGCACTTGGTGGGATTGGGGCATTTCACTAGGGACGCAGCAGCACCTTCCGGCCGATTGTGGCGACAGTGGAGGTAGGTAACACCAAACAGTTTTGTTCAGAATTAATGCGCGTCAGGCGGTGCAGTTAGGACAGCCTCAGAGCAGCTCGCTGGGTCCCCGTGCCCTCAGGCCACAGTCACTTGGGCTTCGCCGAGCGCTGTGTCGCGCCAGGCCCACCTAGGGTTCTGTGTCCTCATCTTTGCCCCCCCACTTCTCAGGGTCACTTCAGAGCCATGCTGACTGCCGCAAACACATGTGTCTGAGGCCCTTCTGGGCTCAGCCTGACCCCTTCACCCACGCGCATGGCCTGCCCTTGAGCTCCCCCCTTCTGTAGGCTCAGCCTGCCTGCTTTCTTGTTAAGTGGAACAGCACCGGCAGTCCCAATGGGACATAAGAGCAGTGATTCACAATGACTGATTCACACTGCCCTGCTGCGTGTGCAGTGGGCAGTACCTGAAGTGGTTGTTTTCAGTGGATGGTTGCCTCCGCAATCAACTTATTTGTCCCTTTTGTGCATCAGCACGGTGTAAGTTGGGACAGTGAACAAGACATGCCATGTGCAGGCCCCTCGGTTGTGACAGTGCGTGCACTCAGAGCCACGCCGCTCATACCACTGTCCTGGCCAGTTCTCTGGACAGCGTGCTGTCTTACACTTGGGTCAGCTGTGCCTGTTCCAGAAGCTCACAGAAGTACCGTGTTTTCCCGAAAATAAGACTTAGCCGGACAATCAGCTCTAATGCGTCTTTTGGAGCAAAATTTATATAAGACCCGGTCTTATTTTACTATAAGACCGGGTCCTATAATATAGTACAGTATATAATATAATTTAATTTAATATAATATATAGTACCGGGTCTTATAATAATTTTTGCTCCAAAAGATGCATTAAAGCTGATTGCCCGGCTAGGTCTTATCTTTCAGGGAAACGGTAGAATTCAGTGGTTTTTTCCTTTTTTATTCAACATGTTTTATGATTCATCACGCTGTTGCCGGGCTGTGTTCCACTGTTAAATAACCACAACTCACCATTCCATCTGGGTGGGGACAGGCTGGTGGGCCATGGTGAGGAGCTGCAGGGAGCTCAGCAGCACATGTGACAGCACAGAACCTGCTGCAGGGCAGGGGGAACAGCCCCTCCCAGTGTCCTAGTAGGTGCCCTGAGGGATCCCGAGCTGGGCTGTCCACGCAGCCCCGTCAGAACCCATGTCACTAGCAGGGAGCTGGTGAGCGGTGTCTGTGCCATGGATGAGGGTCACTGAGGCACACTGTTTACGCTGGGATAAATGCACAGCTGTGGCAAGTGTTGGTGAACTTTTATGTGACACAGAAAATGTGATGATGACAGCTCTCAGCTCTGCAGACCAGAAATGCTCAGAGAAAAGGCTGGAGGGAGCTTGCTGCTTATCCTCCCGTTAGGGCCCCAGTTGTCTTGTACTTTCTGACACTTCCCCGTTAGCCAGTGAGCTGTGGGAACGCGGGCGGAGGCCACCACCACTAGGCAAGAGAGTGGGAACGGGAGCTTCGTCCCTGGTGGAACTGGGGGCCTGTGGGATTGCCTGGGGACACATTTGGCCTTCTCTGCCCATCCTAAGCTGGAAGTGCAGATAGGGAAGCCGTCAATTACTGATCAAGCCTGACTTGCAGGGAGGTTGTTGGCTTCCAGGGCTGTCCCTCAGGCCAGAGGTCTTTGCAAGGACCCTGAATGGGTGCTGGGTGTCCGTGTGTAGCTGCTTTGCTGTTCGAATGTAGGCTGGGCCTCTGGCCACCCCACCAGCCCCTGTGGCCTCCTGACCTTCCCGAGACCCTCGCTTCTGTCGACGAACGAGGGCCTAATTACGTCATTCCAGTGAGTTTAGTTTGGACCCTAAATTAAATCCGTCCTCAAGCAGAGTTGGAATTTTAGATGGGGTTGAAAATACTACTACAAGCCAGAAGTGAAGTGACTGCTGCAGAGGAACCCTTGAAACTTGATCTTTGCCCTCAATATGGGTCCTTTTTATATTAGTAACAGTAATTGCGGTTTTTGCAATTATTTTTAACCTTTTAAACCGCAGTTAGTTTTGCACCTATCGAATAGTTTGACATAACCTTATATTTATTCTTGATATACTTAGTAATTTTAAGCCAGTGGCTTTTAAACGAATGATGGGGGAGGGTGTAAAAGTTGAATTTGCAGCCCAAACAAAAAGCTTGAGTCCTTTATTACCAGAAGTAGTTGGAATATTTTTATGTGTTTCGGTGCAGTTTCATTCATCCACGTGAAATAGTGTGCAGGCAGGAGTGTGCATGGTGCTGGCAGAGGATGGCAGTGGGTTGGGCTGTCCTGTGCTGGTGAGGAAGACCTGTTTGCTGTTCTGGGAAAATCAGCCTGTGGAGGGAAATTAGCTGTGGTCACTTGTGTAATCTTTTTATTTTGAAATAACTATAGATCTACAGGACGTAGAAAAGGAATGTCTCGGAGGTCACCCGTCCCCTGGTGGCCACAGAGCTGCTTCACATGGCGTGTGCGTGCATGTGTGCATTTCTGGGCACTTAACACGCGTAACCAAGGACCCACCACCACAGTCCCTTGCAGAGTGACTTGCTGGCCACACTGACCCATCTCCAGGTCCTGTTCAGACTGTCACAGTGATGAGACTTAATTCCCTTGAGGTCCATGCAGGTTTGAGGTACCACTGGCCACCCCTGCCCGGGGTGCAGCAGCTTTGCCAAGCCCGGGAGGGCTCTTTCTCCTTTGGGGCCATGAGTGCAGCTGCTCTGAACATTCTCGTACATTTTTGCATGACCATTGGTTTTCACATCTCAAGGTTAAATGCCCAAGAGTCACTTAACCTTTTCCAATGTTAAGTACACGGGAAGTGAGATCAACCATGTTTCCCTGAAAATAAGGCCTAGCCGGACAGTCAACTCTAATGTGGCTTTTGGAGTAAACGTTAATATAGGACCCGGTATTATATTATATTTACTATATTATAAAGACCCAGTTTTATATTACAGTAAAATAAGACCAGGTCTTGTATTAATTTTTGCTCCAAAAGACGCATTAGAGCTAATTGTCCCGCTAGGTCTTAATTTCGGGGAAACAGTAGGAGGCTGAGAGGAAATTCGGAGGAAGGGGACCTTTCTATTTAAGGGTGAGGCTGGCACGGGTGAGCCTTGAGAGGCTCCTGGGCAGGGTGGGGAGGGCAGCAGCCAGGCCTTTACGACAGCACCCTCCCATATTGGCGGCCACCCGCTTCCACCCCATTCTTGGGGAGCCCCTGGGCACATGGCCAGCTCTCATGGGATCCATAGGGTTGGTAATTTTAAAAGAGGAAACAAAAAATGTGCATAGTAAAAAGACTAACCCTCTGAATAACACAAATATCTGCAATAAAAATGTTTAGCTACTTTACAAACTTGAGAAGAGAAACTTAATGCTCAGCTTGTAGAAAGGAGGGCCCTCAGGAGGCACAGCGAGGTGGTGTGGGTGAGGCGGCCCTCTTCCCTCTCCTCTAGTCCCCAGATGGCTCAGCTTCCGGCCAGTTCAGGAGAACGGCGTCCCCAGTCTTCTGATTCTGAGAGTAGTGAGCTGCCCCGAGCCTGCGGGGAGGACCCCAGCCTGCGCCGTTCCATGCGTCCTTCGAGGCTGGAAGGAGTTGGTATGGCGTGGTGAGGTGGCCCGCGGCTCTGGCTGTGTGCGCTTGTGCCCCGCTCACCTTGGCCGTCGTGAACGCTGTCCTGGGCGTTGGGCGCAGGTGACACGTGCCTGCACCTGACATCTGTGCGCTTTGGTGCGGCTCCTCAGGGCTGTCAGCACTAGGGAGGGGCTTCTGTCTGAAAGCACTGGGACAGCCCCCTCTGGGCGGCACCCTCCGTGGCAGGCCGGGCGGAGCTCTGCTCCTGCTCCTGCTCCTGCTCCTGCTCCTGCTCCTGCTCCTGCTCCTGCTCCTGCTCCTGCTCCTGCTCCTCCTCCTGCTCCTGCTCCTGCTCCTGCTCCTGCTCCTGCTCCTGCTCCTCCTCCTGCTCCTCCTCCTCCTCCTGCTCCTGCTCCTGCTCCTGCTCCTGCTCCTGCTCCTGCTCCTGCTCCTCCTCCTGCTCCTGCTCCTGCTCCTGCTCCTGCTCCTGCTCCTCCTCCTGCTCCTGCTCCTGCTCCTGCTCCTGCTCCTGCTCCTGCTCCTCCTCCTGCTCCTGCTCCTGCTCCTGCTCCTGCTCCTGCTCATGCTCATGCTCATGCTCTGCTGGGGAATAGTACTCAGAGCCCGTCTCATGCTGCTGTCCTCTCCTGGGCAGCGACACTAGGTGCTCTTTAAAAAGGCACGCCTCCTGTTTTTAGTCATTTGTCTTTTCTGATGGGGATAGTAGTGCTGCTGTCCAGAAGCGGCTGTGCGTGAATTAGACTGCCATGTCCACCTCTCCCAGGGTCCTGTGTGTGCCAAGGTCACCTCTGTGACGGATGGAGACTGGATCTGGGCAGGGTCTCCCAAGGGCTCTGAGATGTGCTAAATGGCGTCTTCCTGGGTTTCCCTAGGACGATGTTTGCCCGAGGGCTAAAGAGGAAGTGCGCTGACGGTGACGAGGACGCGGAGGGCGCCTTGGCCAGCCTACAGCGGCAGTCGCTCCTGGACATGTCTCTGGTCAAGCTGCAGCTGTGCCACATGCTGGTCGAGCCCAACCTCTGCCGCTCGGTCCTCATAGCTAACACAGTGCGGCAGATTCAAGAAGAGATGACCCAAGATGGGACTTGGCAGGTGATGGCGCCCCAGACTGCAGGACAGGCGCCGCGGGACCGCCTGGTGTCCACGGAGATCCTGTGTCGCGCAGCCTGGGAGCAGGACGGGGAGCTCCCTGCCCCTGGCTCGGCCGACGGCCACGCACCAGACCTGGTGTCCCATTTGTGTGGGGCGCCGAGTGCAGTGGCCCCAAGGAGCACACAGGGCTGTGTTTGGGACGTGGACGGCCCTGGGGAGGACAGGGGGAGCTTGCAGAAGTCTCTGGATCAGATATTTGAAACACTGGAGAGTAAAACCCCCAGCTCTGTTGAAGGGCTGTTTGGGGACATGGACAGTCCCTACTACGACCTGGACGCTGTGCTGACCGGCATGGTGGGCAGCAAAGCGGGCCACGGCGACGGGCTCCAGGCCTTGTCCTCTGCGTCTGCCCCGCCCCCCGGCTCTGGCTGCAAGTCGGACCTGGGTGAGCTGGACCACGTGGTGGAGATCTTGGTAGAGACCTGAGCCGGCTGCCCAGCGGGACAGTGGGACGTGTCACCCGCCGCGTGACCCTTCAGCCTCTGCTTTGTCTGTGATTACCAGCTGGGCTGGGGCAGCATCCAGTCTGCCCGCCGCCCTCTCCCCTCCTCTCTCTTTCGGGGGCGGGGCGGTTTCCTGCAGGCGGGTTGCCCGGCCCTGCCTGGCCCAGCCTGACCTGCCAGCCAGCCCTGGCCCTTGTCTTCTGAGTCCCGCCCGCCACAGCTCCGTGGAGGACGTGAGCCGCCAGCTGCATCCAGCTTCGTTTAACTTTAGATAGGTGAATTTTTTAAATTAAGTTTTACATGTTTTGGGCAATATTTGGCTTAAGATATATTTTTTAAACTTTTTATACTTTTATCTCTAGATTTTTTTCAGCTATTTTCTTAAAAGTATATTTTTTCTATAAACATCCTCTGCTGCTAATTAGAAACGTCATAACCTGAACACTTGCAGTTGGTTTCAGTTTTAAGGTTTCAATAAGGAGAGCTCTTTTTCATGAGCTTTGCTGTACCCGAGTCAGCAGCGTTCACGGGTCACAACTTTTCTCTTCAAATTGACGTGGGCCATGTCATCCACTGCTCCGGCCAGCGCCAGCACGGTGGACGGTGAGCCTGCTCTTCTGAGTGTCCTGACCAACCTGCTGTGCCAGGCTGTCCTGGGAACTAAGTGTAGGATTTGGAGGTTTAATTTATGCCTATTTATATGTAAATGTCATTGTGTGGAGGTCACAGGCCCCAGTTGATGTTGGGACGCCCAGGTGTCACAGCTCCCTGAGAAGCTGACTCGGGGGCCCAGGCAGCACTCGTTGTAGAGTGCCCCGCAGGAGCCTGGCTGCCTGCCGTGTGCCAGGCGTGCTTGTCCGCGTGCTGTGCGGGTGGAACGTGCCCACGCCAGCTCTGGGAAACTGGTGTTGGGACCCAGTTTTAAGACTAAATTTATGTCTAGAATTAAATCTGGACACAGGTCATTCATTCATGGCCCCTCAATCTTGAGGGTAATTGGCAGTGGGATTTGTGGGGTGGTGCCACTTACAGTAGCTTGTATTGGCTGCGCCCGTGACCTTGCAGGACCCGAGATGGCCCACACCTTCCACATCTTTTTCTCCAGTTTACGTGTAGGAGACTGTACTCTTCCCCACCCCCACGCTTCCTGTTACTCATGCTTTTTCTTCCTTCCCGAGCCGTTAGCCAAAAAGGTTTGTTTTCTTTTGTGCATATGGCCATTCTTTAATATCAGTGATGTGCACCTCACTTTATTAAAAGATTATTCAACAGAATGGAAGCGTGTTGCTGCTTGAGTGCATCTGTTTTCTGGACGTGGGTGAGGAATTTCAGTGGGACCACACGGGGTCCCAGACAATGCTCCCTTCCCCCAGGTCTGTGCCTGAGGGCAGCAGGGTCGGGATGGGTGAGAAGCGCAGGTGTTCTGCAGGGTGGACTGTGGCCTCAGCACTCATGGATTGCTCCCTTCAGATTTTGACAGTATTTCCTTCTCCTTAAAGCGTATGTGTCTTAGAAGCAATAAACCTAAAGCAGTTTTTGTGTCTTTTAATAGCATTTCTATGTTTTAAAAATACTTGTTCAATTCCAGAGTAGCTGGGGTGTCCATTTTGGCACCCTTCAAAGTATGAAATATTCAGAGGATGTGGGCAGGGAGGGCCAGGCAGGCCTGTGGGTCAGGCTTCAGCTTTGAGGCTCATACCCCAGTGACACAGCTGAGCCCCAGATGCAACCCTGTCCTGCCAGCACCCGTCCTTCCCCCCTTGGCTCTTGTGGTTCTTTCTCAGCTACCCACTCTCATGTTGGATCCCCTGGACCTCCTGGGCTAGCTGATGGTCCTCCAGGGAGGAACAGGCGGGTGGCCAGTTGCTGCCGATGGGTTTGCACAGTAAATGCAGGACTCAGGCCCTCTAAGTCCCTGTATGCACATGGTCACGGCTTTCTGTAAACTGCAAAGGAACGCCGCTGTCCACCTCCCACCCCTCCTGCCCCTGGCCTGGCCAGTGGAGCTTTGTGCAGTCGGGGCTGCAGGGAAGGGCAGCGGGACCGCGTGCAGCAGGCACCGTCACCTGTTTCCTGTCGCCTCGGCCAGGAAGGACTTTGGGATGTGCTGACCAGTGCCTAGCTGGGCACTGGGGGGCATAGGGGGAGGCAGGAGAGGAGCCAGGTTGGGGTGCATTTGGGGGCTTTCCAGCCCTGACAGCAGTGTCAGCGACCACAGCCTGGCCAGTGACAAGTTGCTAAGCTGACAAACTTCTGAGCCGTCAGTAATAAAAATACTACATCGAATTACCTTTTTGGGTAGTGAGATTACGAATACTGTCACATGAAGTGATTAAAAATTCACCGTCAAATGCAGGAAAATGTATCGAGATGCGTCAGGAATTAAAGTATTATTTTTCTGGAGTTTGTGAAATTTATCGGTTTTGCCTGTGTATAATCCTTTGTTTTCTCGTTCTATTTCTGTTTTCTTTTTGTCTCATTTTGTGCTTATGCTTTTGTATTCTTGTGAAAGAGCCCCCAAATGTGTGCCCTGCAGCCCTCCCTGCCCCCCCCCCCAATTCCTCCCCAGTTCCCACAGAGCAGCAGACGTGACAGGGACCAGGGATGCACATTGGCAGCTGGGTTGGGAGGGCTGCCCGTGCCATGGCGGGAGGCCTGGGCGCCTGTGAGGGGAGGCCCTTGGGATCCAAAGCAGATTTGGACTGTTCCTAGGACTTGGACGGGCATGTGCCCCGTGCCGTCTACCTGGCGTTCTCCGGCCCTTGGCCTTCTGCTTGAGCACTCAGCCAGGACAAGACCCTCATGTCTGCTGGCCACGAGGCTGCTGACGGTCTTCACTAACCGCCACGCCAGGTCCTGTCCCTCCCGCCCCACGTGGGGACCAGAGCTGCTGCCGGGGCCTCTGCCATTGCTTGATTAACTCACTTAGGTTTCTTTCAACCCTGAGCTCCAACTACTGTGAGCCATGATTTTGCAGCTGATTGGGCTTGTTCTGGTCGGTGGAGTGACTGCTTCTTACGACTTGTACATCTGAATTGGGTGATCGGTCAGCATTCACACCATGTCTCTCCCAGGTCACAAAGCCCCTCCCGAGCAGACTGGCCAGACGGCAGGACAGAGCCAGACTTGATGTCTGGTTGGATGGGGTGTGGGAGGGCATCATGGCTTCTGGCTTGTGGGGCTGGGTGGGTGAGAGTGGGAGGAGCTGGGCTGGGGCACGGGGCTCAAGGGGGTCTGCAGGTGCCGGCATTCACCTTTGAACCTGTGGGGGAGGCAGGACGCAGAATGGTGTGTTTTGTGTTGTCATGTCTAACAGCCTGGAAAACCACAGCGTGTCCCAGCAGGCCTCTGCTGCCGGGGCCCCAGGAGTCCCCAAGGTGGTGACGGAGGCAGCATGGCAGAAAAAATTTCCCAAACGTGCGGCACCAAAATGTCTGCGTTACCCCTTAACACAGGCCCCCAAACCACATGCAGCCTGGAGGAGCCGCCCCTGCGGGGAGCCAAGGGCACCAGGATGCTGAGTGACAGCTGCCCGTCACGGGCTGTGATCTCCTGGCCTCCAGTGTGGCCTCAGCAGCACAGTGACGGCTGGGATTGCACTGCGTGTGCGGGGCGCTCCGCCCACCTCAGACCCCAGGCCTCCAGGCCTCCAGGCCTCCCCCGAGGCACAGGGAAGGGGCTGCTGGCTGCTGGCAAGGGCGGCTGCAATGACAGCATTTCTGGCACAGCCCCACGGAGCCCATGAGTCAGCAAGAACACGGGCAGATCCAGGCCGTTTTATTTGCTAAAATGTTACAAAAGTCAGTGCCCGTTCTGGCTCTGCCTTTGGACGGGGACCTCCAAGGCTGATGCCCTGGGCCAGCTGGCCCACCGGGTGCAGGAGGCCGCTGGGCGGGGACCCGGAGCCCTGGGCCCCTCGGGGGCGCCCCCGGGCTGGCGGCACCTGCACTGGGCAGGGGGGGGCGGGGGTTCCTGGGACCTCGGCCCCCACTCGTGTGAGGGCCGGCTCTGCTGCAGGACCCCCCCCCCCGACACTGACCCAGCAGGCGCAGACGGCAACCCTCACACAACAGGTCTGGTCACCACCAAGCAGGAGCTGGGACTTCCTCAGCCAGTGGCCGTCCTGGCTCAGCACACGTCACTGGGAAACGGGCATTTTCAGGCGGCGGCTGCACCGCCGCCCGTGCCCGTGGAAGGGCATCTGCAGAAAAGGGCTGCGTGTGATGACAAGGCTCCCCTGCCTGTCGCCTGGTGTCCCTGAGAGCTGGCACGGAGACGGCGCACGGTCAGGACACGCGGCTGCCCGCCCCGGCCCACCCACCCCGCTGTGGGCGTTTCTCTCCGGCGTTGCTGAGACACCTGGCCATGCAGCGTGACCAGAGGCATGGGGACAGGTGCACAGCTGCGACTCCTCAGCAAATGCTGGGACCCCGCCCACCATGCAGGGCCACACTGCAGACCAGGCCAGCCTCTGCATCCCAAGAGACTACAGCCCCAGCCTGTGGCCCTCAGGACAGTGGTGGGTCCCGCTTCCTAGGTGGGGTCACATGGCCGGATGGTGGGTGTCTGGTCTTTGTGGAGGATACTGCTGCCCTTCGTGCTCTCGCCCCCAGGACCCACTGCTGCACTGGCCAGGAATTCCCCTGACAGCCGCTGTGGCATTTGTCTTGGTGCTTTAACACAGCCTGTGCCGTGCACCTCCAGAACTTTCTCCCTCCTCCCATGCGGTCTTCCTAGAGCAGATGGACACAGAGTGCTGGGCACCCCTGAAGAGGGCCTCCTGCAGCCCATGGTACCTGTCAACCGACACCACACTTGCCCATCTGCCCTCTTCCTGTCCCAGCTCCAGATCAGGTCCTCGTCTCCCCGCCCCAGTGGCCTCTGCTTGGCCCTCACCTGCAGGGCTCTCTCCCCGCCGACCATCATAGCAGATCGTGCTGGACCCACCACCACGTGCCACCCCTGCCTTCTCAGGGGGTGCGGTGTGTAGAGTGAACCCCAACCATGCTCTGAGGCCCCTGGTGGGGGAAGGAGCCGAGGGAGCCGGCTGGTTGTGGCGCTCCTCAGAAGACCTGCTCCAGGGCCGGGCAGGAGACCTGTCCTGGCAAAGGCTTCCCCTTGCCCTAATAAGGGGGCTTCAGGAAGAAGCCCCTCTCCCACCCACTTGTCTGTCCCCTCCTGCTTGAGCCCCTGTGATAGGTGCCACTACAGCTATTGCAGGAACGTCAGACCATGGAGGAAAGCTGCTGAACAGGCCATGCAGTGCCTCCCTGCTTCCACCAGGTCCCCTGAGACACCCCCACCCCCGCCCGCCCCGAGCTCTGCCCTTCGGGTCTTTGTGGGTGACACATTTGTACCGCAGCGGCCCACTGCTCTGCACAGTGGGAATGCGTTCATGTGAATAAACCAAGTGACTGAGACGCGCAGGCCCAGGCAGCCAGCACAGCCTCCCTCCACGCCGTCCTGCGCTCACCTGGGTCTGGATCAGCGCTCTGCAGCCCTGCACACGGAGGCTGGACACCCCAACTTCTGCAGCCTCCCGGAGCTCGGAACCTTCCAAATCGTGACCCTGGCCTCCGGAAAGGTTCTAAGACACACACCAGTCAGCCAGCAGGGCGGCGAGGAAAGGGTCGTTTCTGCTCCCCTTTTTCCATCAGCCTGCTCTCCCTCAGCCTTGGCCACTGCCACCCACTACCCTGCTGTCACCTGTCACGGGGCTCATGGCTGTCCTCTCCAGGACTGCAGGGCCCCTGCACCTTCACACCTGCAGGCCTGGAGCTGAGCCTCCAGGTCAGGCCGCCTCCCCTCTGCCCTCCCAGCTGTTTTCCTGGCATCGGGACACAGCCAGGTGACGCCTATCGGCTCCTTCCAGTCCCTTGCTTCCTTCCTGGAGAGCCCAGTGTGGCCTCATCTCATGCCCCGCCTGCCTGCGCCTTCTGTGTTTTCCATGTTTGGAAATTTCCATAATACTTAAGCATGGAAAAGGGTCTTTGCCAATTTGACTGCCCACAGCCAGCCCTCCTTAAAATCCTCATTTTCTTTGATGACTTCCCAGCAGGACTGCTGCCTTGTCCCCTTCCTCTACTCCTCAGGGTCCCCCCCTGGGATGCCTGTCCAGTGCCCATGGCCACGACCCCATCTGTGGCCCCACCTTGCCTTCCCCACCTGCTGGCCTTGTCCCCAACCTTGCAGGAGCCACTTTCTGACCGGCTTCGGTCAGGAGGGGCAGTCCTGGAGGGGGGGCAGGGGGGGCATCCCGCAGATGGTTGTCGGCTTCCAGGTCGGTGGCCACCTACTTCACCTCACCTGAGCGGCATCTACTCCGAGGACAGGGAGGAAGTTTGCTTGGCAGTGGGACTCGCGCCACAGGCAGTGGGACGTGGCCGTGCTATTTGCGCTCTGAAGAGCTCTCCAGAGTTTTCTGGATTCAGGACTGGAAAAGGACGCACGAATTAAAAGCAGCCTTGAGAGCCTTCAGAACAGGAGCGGAGTGGGGCCGTGGCCCTTCGGAATTCTGAAAAGGGCATCCCCTCAGTTATTTGTCCATTTATTCCAACAACATCTGCCCCGCAAATACCAGCACTTCCTCCTCCCCACAAGCATGTCCCTGACTTGTTTCCACACCGGACTGTCCCCTCCAAGGGGCAGACACCTGCCGGCCAGGTGTTTCACTGGTTGTGTTCCCTGACGGTCTCAGGCATCTACACTCGTGCTGGTCACAAAGGTGGCACAAACCAGGAGCAGAGTGAATGCCTAGCCCCACAAACAAATGATGGCTGTGCACTGTGCCATCCACTGTGCCAGGCCTACACGGAAGGGAAGGGGACAGCTAAGTGCCTGTCATTGCCCACTCGCCCCAAAGTCACACCGACCTCCCATCTCACAACACTGTCCAGTTCTGCCCAGTCCCGACACCCAGGACCACCCATGCCCCTGGGTGTCCCAGGGTCACACTGCTACCAAAGGCTCCTCTGCCCACCTGCTGGCTTGGCCCACACCTTGGGGAAGCACCACATCCAGAGGGCACACCAGCCATCTAGGCATTGCTGATGGCAGCTTCCTGAGCTCAGGCCTCCATCCCCAGGGCTCTGCCGGGGGTGTCCTGGGGCAGGCACTGGCTCGGACCACAGCAAGCAGCTCTGACTGGGCCCGGGGCTGGAGCCCAGAAGGGCCTGTTTGCACAGCTCCCTGAAAGAGTCGGCCTGTCCGCAGGGCGCACAGAGGGACCAGGGGAGCCAGCTCACGCCGACCTTCACCTCCTCCCTCCAGGGCCTTGACCTCCAGCTGCACAAGCACTGCCACCCTCAAGTGACACCTGTTTTTCTTTCCGTGCTCAGTGACAGGATATCTTAGAAAAGACCATCCATATACAACTTCTTTGTGATTTCCCATGGGTGACTGGCCCCAGGCACCACCAGGAGCACACAGGCGGGCTGACCCTGTGGGTTGAGAATGTCCCTCCAGGGCACGGGGCCGAGTCCCCCAGGAGATCCCTCTCTCGCACCCCCAGCACTCACATTGAGACCTGGTCACTTTGTTTCAGGTGAGCTCGCCGGGGGCGGGCAGAGACTGACCATGGCTCCAAGAGGGAGGGCCACAGCCAGGGCATCAGCTGTGCCACCGGGCCCTCCCAGGGAACCGTACGACCCAAAGGTAGCAGGGACTTCAGGAGAGACAACGCTCTCTTTAAAGATAAAAACAAAGGCCTCGTGTCCATTTTGTCAATCAACAGTATAAACGCAGAGTTGCTATAAACTATTAGCCCCAGTTGAAGTTCATTACCAGCATTTGTGTGCAGACCCAAGGCCTGGTTCCTCACCACCAATCTCTAAGAGATGACGTAAGGTGGGAACATCATCAGTCACCTGCTGCACTGGTACTTCTTGAAAAGCAAACCTAAAAATGTTCTCATAGCTGAGAATGGGCTGAAAAAGGAAAGAAAAACATACCAAAGTTAGGAGAAATACACATGTCATGTCACCTGATTCCAAATACATACTTTCAGTACAAGTAAAATCTATAAATGATTGTACTGTCACATGACATGTTCATTCCCCAAAGTCACTGTGCTGTGCACAACCACGTAATGAAAGCCACAGGGTGTGTGGGAAGAGCGGGATAGGGCACAACACTCAGACCTTGAGGCGTGAAGAAAGATAGGCGCCAATCAAAACTTTAGCACCATTTCCCTGTGTTAAGTGGTTGAGCTCCATCCATACAATAAATCAGGCACTTCTCGGAGAAAGACCTGAGGTCTACAGGTTGTGAGGTGCGGGAGGGAGGGCTGTGAGGCAGGTGGGACCCTCGCCCCAGGTGGTGACGGGTTGGGGAAGCTGAGAAGGCTGGGCAGCGCCTGGGACCTGAGAGCGCAGGCAGCTTTCTGCATTCACCTGGTGTTTCTGCAAAGTGTGTTACGTTCAGACTGTTCCCTGATACATCAATCACGGTGGAAGCAAGTCCTGCTTCCAAAAGAAGTGTGATTGCAGAGCTGGCTAGAGGGTCTAGAACCAGCCAAAGATTTTCTCCCTTTTTCCTCTTACTTTTCTTGTTCTTACGGAGTTCGGGATAACCATTTGGGAAGAGATGGCAGAGAAAGGGGGTAATGGAACAAAGAGGAAGAGGAAGGATCAGAGGCAGTCACAACACAGGTGGATACTGGTGGTCAGGCCGGGAAGGGCAGTGGTGAGGGGCGAGGGGACAAGGCCTGGGCTGAGGGCAGCTCCAGCGCTCCGTCATGACACACACTGAAATGTGACTCTGGGTGAGACTAATAAGTAGCTGGGTGATTCAGACAAAAAGCTCCCCCCACCACCCCTCTGCTCTGAACTGGGGCCAGGAAAGCATAGCCAGGTGGATGGGGAGTGGGCGGACTGCAGGGTGGAGGTGAAAGCAGGGAGAGGAGGGAGGGAGGCTGATGGGGCTGAGGAGTGTGCATGGTTGCGGCCCAGCCCGAGTTGCCCCCCCACCCCGGGGGCAACCATTTCTGCAGCCTCATTCCTTCCCTGGCTCAGGAAGATGGGACTGCTAGCCACGTGGCCTGGGACAAAGGCCAGACCCTGACCCTGGTCAGCGCACCGCAGCCTGAGATCCGCTGGCCTTGCAGCATAGAAACACCTCCTGCATACTCTTTAGAAATACCTCAGAAGGTGAGATGGCAGCAGTCCCTGTCACCCAAGGTCCGCCCTGGTGAGGTTGCTGAAAACCACACTCCTTTTGGGCAGAAGCAGTTCTTGGCGGCTCAGGTGCTATGGCCCTCTCCGGGAGTTCAAAGAACTGAGAAAATTGTTCGAACTGGGCTGAAGATTCCTGAAAGCCTTCAAACTGCCCCCAGGCACCGCTGTGTTCCCCTGGGTCCAGACCACCAGAGGTGTAGGTGGAAAAGCCCTCACTGAGCCCAGAGATCTCGGCTTCCCCATCTGATGGAGGAAGGTGGAAGCGCATCCTCACCCACTCCACGTGGGCAACACTCTGTCTCCCAGGCACGTCGCTTGCACCGCTGTCTTCAGAAGCCTGGTGGAGGGAAACCTCGCCTGCAACCTCTGCGAGGTCACTGAGAAACCTGCTTAGAAGGGGCATCTGGCCGGGCGCTCCTGCCAGCTCCTGCGGGCCTTCCATGTCGGCGCTGCCAGGCCCGCACAGACGGGAAGATGCTCAGGAGACATACACGCTGCTGTACTGGAAGGCCCAGGGCTGCACGCGGCCTAGGGGGCCGCCCGCTTGCCCACTGCCCCGGTGCTGATGCCTGGTGTGGGTCCAGCGTCGCTGTGGGACAAACACAAACCACGTACACAGCCTGGTCACCCAGGGAAAGTGACCGAAGTCGCCGCCGGGAGCACAGAGGCTTGTCTTAGAGACTCACTAGAGGCTGTGGGACGGCCCGGCCTGGGAGGTGGACGAGCTGCGGGGTCCTGCTTGGGCCAGGTGGGCAGAGGTCAGGAAGGCCCACTCTGGCCAAAGCGGGGGAGAGTCCGGCACCCGGGGAGGTCAACGCCCATAAGTGCCCTGGCGGGAAGGGCCGGACGGCAGCCGAGAGTCGGGGTCAGGCGCGGAGGCCCCCACGGGGGCCCGGCCTGCGGCTCCCGAGGGGCGGGCTCGGGGGCGCTCGGGGCCCGGCGTCTGGCTCCGGCCGGCACCCACCTTGGCCGCGTCCGCCCTCCGCCTGCCGAAATCGCCCGCTGTCGCTTCGCCTAAGTCCGGCCCGTTGCCCGGCAACGACGCGCACCAGCCCCGCTTCCTGCGTCGCGGCCGTGACGCCAGAGTTCCGGCGCCGCGCGGGGCGTGGCAGCGCCAGGCCCCGCCCCCTGAGCTCCGCGCGCGAAGTGAGTGGCTCGGCGTCCTGCACGCCGGCACCTCCCAGACGCAGCGGGAAGAGGGCCTCCGATTTCATCGTGCGAGTCGTCGTGCCGCAGCCCCGCACGGCCCCAGGCCCGGGAGTGCCCCGACGCCGCGCTGCCCCGCGTCACCCCGCGTCACCCCGCGTCACCCCGCGTCACCCCGCGTCACCCCGCGTCACCCCGCGGCCCTTGTACTGCTGCACCGCTGCACTGTGCTGTCGTGCGGCTGTGATGTCTGTTCCGCAGGCTCCGGGAGGACGGCGACCTCTGCCCTGCAGACTCCAAGAACCAAGTCCTTCCTAACGTGTGGAGAGATGAGGGTCCGCTGCTTGCAGGGGGGATAAGGGGCGCCGCCCCCTCCCTGCCGGACCCCATGTAGTGCCCTGATTGTCGGTCTGGTCACCAGCCCTCCTGCTGCCACTACTCAGGGCAAGGGGCACCAATGAACCAGCCTTGCCCTCCTGCCAGCTCCCCTCCCAGGCATTCCGGGCTTTTCCCCATCAGCCCCCACCCCAGTCTTACGAAATCAACTTTGATGTGTAAGGTTCATTCCAGCCTCCCCAGAAGGGACCATTAGGCCCTGGCGGAAGCCCTGATCCATACCTCGTCCCCCAGGGGGACTACCTTCGTGCTCACATGTCCCCACCCTGTGACCTTGAGCCCTGCCTAGGCCCTGTCCTACTTGCATGAACCACCCACTCTCTCCCTGGTCCTTCTCAGCCGAGCTACTGAAAATACTAATTTTAAATATTACCAGATGAGATCATTCTCTGAAGCCTGGACCACAGCCTCCTGCCCCCTCCCCTGCTTCCTGAGGGGCACAGCAGCCTGCACTGCAGTGTGCGAGCAGTGCAGTCAGGCTGCCAGCACTGCTGGCTCCCTTTTGCCTCACTCAAGACCACTTCGTCCACAGTGGTCCTGCTGTCCACCCACTGCTTGGAGCCGTCCTCCACTCTCCTTGCCCTCCTCAAGTCCAGGGAGTTGGAAAGGGATAGGAGTGTTGTCCTTATGCAGCTGGGGAAACTGAGGCCCAGGCCCAAAGACCTGAGTGAGAAGTGTTGCCAGAGCTGGAACCAGCTCTTCCACAGCTCCCCACGCCCTGTCTGAAACTCAGTGAACAGTGAGGAGGGCATGTGACCCTCAGGGTGCAGGATGAAAAGATTACCTGGTGTGGCAGCTGATGAGTGCCTCCCAGCGAAGGCCATGGCCTGATCCCCAGAATATGTGAATACAGGATCTTCCAAGGTAAAAGGGACCTTACAGACGTGTTTGTATTAAGGCTCTTGAAATGAGAAGATGGTCCTAGGATATGCTGTTGAGCCCAGTGTCATCACAAGGGCCCAGCCCTGGCTGCAGGAGGAGTGGGGGCAGCCCAAGTGACTGACAGGTGGCCTCTGGCTCCTTGGGCCAGCATCTGAGCAGACTAGGCATGACATGGGGCACCAGCCGAGGGCCAGGCCTCCAGGAGGGTGGGCAGAGCAGGGAGCTGTTCAAGGTTAAAAAGTTTTACCAGCTGGGGGGACTGGCCGGAGGGGCAGGTCCTCATTAAAGTGCGGGTGCAGGGGGTGCAAGCCATGACTCCCCAAGGGGCCAGGGAGGGCGTGGGTATGGTGTGGCTCTCCCGGGCACCTCTCAGGAGGGACGCCTCGGTCCATCCCTGAGCCCCAGCCCTGCTGAATAGGGAGAGGACAGCTTGTCTGCCGCCCCTGAGTCAAGCCTCCTGTCCTAGCGTCAGGAGGCAGGAGCAGCCTCCCTCCAGAGCCCCTCAGTGTCCCTGATGAGTGATTGTGAGGGATCCCTCACCCCCAGAAGCACTAGGTGTCCTGCTCCTCTGGGGTCCTCACCACACTCCTTGGGATGAGTTGAGGAGGGCGCTTGTCCCCAGGCTGGGAGTGGGCACTCAGCTTGGGGGAGAGGGGCCAGCATCCCTAGAGCCCTCCCGACCACCTCTGTGCAAAGGGCCTGGTGGGAGGACAGATGGCAGCTGAGGAGGGGCAGGTGCCCAAGCCACCCTGTTGTGCCCTCTACCTGGGCTGGGCCACGGCAGGGATGATGGCAGCAAGAGCTAGTTTTGCTTATGCTGCTGTCTGCTTCAAGGAGGTATCAATCACTGATGCCCTGGGCATTCCTGGGGCAGCCGGCCACGGGGGCTGGGGGGGGGCAGTTGGGGTGTTCTGCGGAGGAGCTGGGCCCGCCAACATGTGGCTGGCAGCCCCTGCTCCTCACCCAGTCCCCACCAGTGCCCTGCACTATAGTACCGGTACCCAGGTACCCAGCCTTGGGAAACTGTGGGCAAGCCTGGGACCCCGGCCAGGGCCAGGGCTGGGTGTGGCACCCGGTGCCCCTGGTTTAGTGGTCCCAGGGAGGACGTGGAGTCTGTGCGAGTCAACTGGAGAGAGTACTGCTGAACCACCGCAGGCCCCCACCCCATGGGGTGGTACATGGAGATGTGTGGGGCCTTGTATGCGCCAGGGATGGCCACAAGTTGGGCCCTTGTCTCCATGCCTCTGGGGGGCACAGCAACTTCTGAGTCATGCCCAACTACTATGGCCTTCACAGTGGGGTATCTATCCCCAGAGGGGGACATCAGGATAGGGCTAGAGCTGGGCATGATGACAGGAGCTCCTGGCAGCATAGAGCTCTGCGGCAGCCTCACTGCCAGGCTTCGGCTGGGGTAGAGACAGTCGGGGGTGGCACAGACGGGCTTCCTAGGTCTCACCCAGGCAGCTTTCTCCCGTCTGACCCTGGGATCTGGGGCCAGGCTGGGACTTCCGAGGCCTATGCAGGCAAAAGAAGGGTTGGGGAGGGAGGAGGAATCCGGCAGAAGTTGGCAGGAACCAGTCTGGCAGGCCCGGGGGGGGGGGGAGGGGGCAAGGGCCAATTTGTGGGCAGTCTCCCTCTGCATCCTACAGCTGGCCATCTGTGGGTTACACTGCCTGGGGGGTCCAGGCCCTTCCAGAGATGAAATGGGGCCCATGGGGGCGAGCGCAACAGGTGATGCTAGCCTTCTGCCTCAGAGCAGGAGGCGAGGGGAAGGGGCAGCCCCTGGGTTGGGGGGTCCCTGCCCACCCCCATCCTGGGGCCCAACTCTCCAGCTTCAGAATAAGCAAGGCTCCTGCAGGACAGTGTAAGCCAGCCCAGCCCTCACCAAGGCCAAGGGCAGAAGTGCCCCTGGGAGGGCACCTGCCCCAGCGTCCCCCAGGCCCTGGCTGGCCAAGGCTCCCAGGGACCACTTAAGTGCACAGGGGCCAGCAGTGTGTGGCTCTGTTACTCGCTCAGTGGCCATGTTAAATCCCCTCTTCCTGGCCTCTGCTTGGGTGGGGCAGCCCACCAGCCACCCTCTCAGGACCCCATGTTCCCCCTCCCCAGAGCTGAGGGGAGCCCCCTGTGCATTGTGCCTGACAATTAGGATATGTCACATTGTCACATGGAGTGAGGCCACTTCATTTTGATGGGGCCCAGGGTCCACGCGGCTTTGCCAAGTTCCCATGGCTAATGGGGCAGGGGGACACAGAGCTGGGTCTGTGTCTGAAGGTCTCTGATTGCACAGGTCTGCCCCTTGTTCCCAGACCACCACAGCCAGACAGGCAGGCTGAAACCCCTGACAGACGGTGGACACACCCAGGGACATAGACAGCTCTCCCCGCCCCCCACTCTGGGTGCCCACAAGGGACCGGCTCCCTTATGGGCAGAGCAGAGCAGGTCTCCAGGGAGGGAGGTGGAAGCAGGGTCTCTGGCCCCAGGTCATGCTGTCCAGCCTGAGAAGAGACAGCAGGGCAGGAGAGGTGAGAGCCACCTGAAGGACAGGGCTGTGCACCGTCATGCCGTGGGTTAGGGACACTGGAGGCTGCCAGGGCCTCTTCCCGGCACTGATGTGAGTGCCTGTCTGACCTGCTGCTGGAAGGCTGCCCGGCCGCAGCCCACTAACGGGAACTGCTGAGCATGAGTCATCCATCGACAGGCTCACCTGGGCCCTGCTGGCTGTGTGCATCCCAGGGAACCCAGGATGGTGTGCACCCGTGTGTGCACATGTGAATGTGTGTGTGTGTGTGTCCTCAGCCTGCTGTGCAGGTCCCGGCACGTGGGCCCGAGGGGGTGCACGTGTGTGTGTGTGTGCCCATCTCTGAGTGCATGGGGACATGGCCAAGTAGATCTGTGTTGGTGTGTGTGTCTGTGTCAAGTCTGTGTGTCTGGGTGGCCCTCCTGTTGCAGCCTGGCCTTCAGGTAAAGGTGTATGTCTCCCTTCATCCATCTCCGCACCATTCCCGGGCAGCCCTGGGAATGGCCCTCCTTGGCAGGGTCCGTGCCCTCCTGGGTGTGTTCTGGCCCAGGCTCCCCACCCCAGTGTCCTTACGCCAGCCTGAGCCTCAGCTAACTGCCTACTTCCACAGAAAGGGAACTCTCTGGGGGCCTACCCACTCCCTGCCCACTCCCCCAGCCCTGCCACCCTCTGCACAACCCCCAAGCTAGAGCCCAGGGTGGCCCCCAACCATCCAGCTCCAGCTCTCACCAAGTCCCCTCTGCCAGCTTCTGGAACATCCTGGGACGGGCCAGCTCCCTCCTCCCGTGGTTGCCCTGGTCTAGGCCTCCTACTCTTGCAGGGCTCCTGACTTCAGCAGTGCCCCCAGGCACACCCCCAGCTGCCTGGTGGTCTTTCCTCAGCTCCCAGTGCCCAGTCTTGCTGCCTCCTGCCCCATGCACCATTGGGCCTAACTTTCAGCGGGTGAATCAGCCTTGGCTCTCTCATGCCCGTCCTCTGCACACGCAAGACCCGGTTGTCTCTGCCCCTCTGTTCCCTCTCTCCCGAGGTCCTAATTTCGACTGTATGCCAGGGGCCTTCCAGGACGGCTTCCCATCCTCCCACCCCCACGGCTGCACCTTGCTACTCCGCAGAGCACATTTCCAGATCGGGAGGCTCCAGGGCAGGGTCAGATCATAATCCACAGCCTCTTTCCTTACTGCCCCTCCCCCAAGGGCGCCCCGCATCCAGTTTGTGGTTAAAATGTCTGTCCCCGGCTTGGGAGGTAAGACTGCGGCGCGCGGATCGAGTCCGGGAGCCTCCGCACCGCCACTGGACACCCCTCCTGGGCAGGGGTCCAAAGTCAACTCTGGACCGGAAATACTGGGCTGGGGGCACGGGGCTGGGCCAAGTTAGGGGCGGGGCGGGCCTGCCGCGGGCACCCGGCCGGGGGCGGGGGTCCGACCAGAGAAAGTACGTGGGCGGGCCTCGGGGGCGTGGCGTAAAGGGCGTGGCCTGGTTCTGGCGGGGAAATTGCCTGGTGGAGGCGGGTCTTGGGCAGGGCCTGGCCGTCTGGGGGCGGGATCAAGAATACTGCAACCAATGGGCTGAATGAGGCCGGCGGCACCGCCCGTTCTCGCTCCGCAGTGGCGGAGCGCGCGCTGGGCGGGCCGGGGCGGGGTCCCAACAGTGGCTGGGTCGCTGGGCGCGGGCTCTGTCCGCAGTCCGAGGCCGGCTGTCAGCGGCAGCGCAGGCCAGCTGAGGTTTACTGCTGCGCCCGCCCGCTCCCCGGGCCCCGGTGCGCAGGGGCCGGACCCACGACTGGACGCGACGGGCCGCCGCCGGCCCGCATCTCCCCGCCGCCGCGATGTGCGACTGCTTCCACATGGTTCTGCCCACCTGGCCTGGAACCCCCGGCAGCGGTGCGCCTCCTCTACGCCTGCAGCCTACTCCCCCGGGTCGGGTGGGCGGCGCAGGGGCGCGCGCAGGACGGGTCTGGGCGCGCAGGGCGAGCTGAGCTGCGGAGCTGGCCGGGGTGGGGGTACCTGGGAGACCGGCCTGTGGTCTCGCGCGCGTCTCTGCGCCTCGGTGGCTGCTCGGTTCTCTGCCTCCCTACTCCTGCGTCTCGCCTTTTACCTGTGCCTGTCTTTCTGCCTTCCACGCCTCTCCGCCGCTCACTTTGTCTCTCCGGATCGCTGATTCATCTCTACCACTCTGTCGCTCCGCGCCTTCTCTGTTACTCACTGTCCCTGTCTGTCTCTCCCTCTCTGTCATTGTCCCCCTGCTGTAATCCTCTGGGAAGTTGTCCTGTCCCTAGAAGCGGCAGCTTGGGGAGGGCAGCATGTGTGGGTGGGGCAAGCTAGCCGAGCGTCGCCACTCCTGCCCTCTGACATGTTTTAGGAGAGAGGAGTTAGAGATACTGGCCTTGGTCCAGGGCTGTTAGGCTGGATGGGGTATGGTCCATGGTGTAGCTACTGTATGGCTGGGTCACTGGTTAGGTGGGGGCTTTGGCAGGACTAGACCTGAGGTCTGGGGCTTGGTGAGGGGCTTGAGTGGGGTCAGAACTCAGGCCACAGGGTCCCCAGTGCTGGGCAAGGGAAGGTGGGTGTTGCCCATGGGGCAGTATCCCTCCCTGTGCACCTCTGGCCACAGAATGGGAACCAGGTGCTCTTTGTGTCTGGCATCTGTCTGGCACTGGGCCTGGTGCCAGGGCCTGATCATCTCAGCATGTTGGAGGGCAGGGTGGGGCAGGACAGGGGCAGTCCTTCCAACTCCAGGTCAGTAATGCGACAGCCTGGCCACACCCAGGCCACCTGGCCAGCTGCCTGCAAGGGGTTGGGGCCGAGCTGCATTGGCGCAGTCTGGACCCCACTCCTTGGGGAAAACAGATCGATGATGATAATGGCGCTACTGATGCAGAGGGGGTGGGGTGCCCCTCATCCTGGGCATGCCCTGCAGCTGCAGCAGGAGCCACCATGGCCTCTACTGTTGCCCATTTGTCTGCTCAGCACTGAGGCCCAGCTGACCTCCTGTTTGGCCCCCCCTTACCCAGATGGGACCCTGATTCTTCCTGGACAGCCAGCAGGAGAATGATGGCCAGTGTTGGTTGGTGGGTCCCCAGCACCCCACCCCAACTGTGCTGGTCCTGGCCCACCTCACTGGGGCCCCTGGGGATGGTGGCACATCACAGGGAGAGGAGATGGGGCCCGAAGGACATGGATTGTTGCTCTGCCTCCAACTCCCATGCTGGCCTCTTCTTCATTCACAGGCTGCCCAGAGACCCCCCCAGACTGCAGGGTGTAGGGTCCATCTCACCCACCCTCCAGCCTCGCAGAGGCCCTTGTTGGGCGCCCCTTCCCAGCTGACGCCCTTATTCTCCGCTTGGACTTAGTGGTTCCCCGGCCTCCTTGTGTCCAGCCTATAGCACCATCTGCTCTTAGAGAAGAAGCTCAGTGTCTCTCCTGGGGCATTGGTAGGAGACCTGCTGGATCAGAGCAGGGGCTGGTACAACATACAGATTCCCAGCCACCTTTGCATGAGGCAGGGAACATGCATTCCTGATAAGTACCCTGAAGATTTCTTTGGTCCAAGCCTTTTCCAGCCACAACTCCTTCCTAGCAGGCCAGGGGGGGCTTCCCACCCTCGTCCTTCTGCCCAGTCCAAGCCTGCCCACCTGTGCCCGCCATGTCAGGTCCTCTGAAGACCCCTCCCAGAGCCTGTCTGCACCTCTACCCCAGGCCTTGGGGACAGAGACTCTCCTGCCTAGCCTTCACGCAGAGGCTGCACCCTGGTGGCTGCGCCGGGAACATACCAGGCATCCACCCAGCCTGGCCCGCTGGAGCACCCCTCCCTCCCAATGGCCTTCCCAAGTGACCCTTCCTTGTCCCTATGTGGGAGAGGAGCTCCACCTGGGTGCACCGCCCCAATGCAGGGTACCAGCCACTTCATCCCATGATGGGCACCAGCTGTCACGTCTTCCTATCCCAGCGCCCGATGGTTCCTTCCAGAGGCAGTGCAGGGTCCTGGGCAGCTAGCCTCCTGACTCCTCCCGGCCTGAGCCCCTGCCTTACACCTGCAAGCTCCTGGCTTGGCCTGAGACCACCCCATCCCCACTTTGAGAAGCCCCCGCTGAGGGGGGGTGCCTGCCACCCATCCATCCCTCTGTGTGTTCCAAGGGCCCTGGGACTTGGGAGATCATACATCAGGGAGCAGGGGCTCACCATTGTTCATTCAGCAAAGGTGAGTCAAGTGTGGCTTCCACCATCAGTTCAGCCTCAGGTACGTGGAGGAGTCAGGGAGGGCTCCCTGGAAGGGACAGCAGCACATACAAGAGGCCTGGAGAGAGGCAGCTGGTGAGCAGCAAGGGGATTAACAGGGTGGGTCTGGGGGTAGGGTGGGAGTTAAGAATGGAGAAGGGCAGTGACCAGGCTATTAGGAGGGAGAGCTGTGGTTTGAGGGCACCAGGGAGCTCCAAATGGTTTTAGGGAAGTTCCTGTGGGAAGAGAGGAGGCTGAATGAGAAGATCTGGGGGCTGAGAGTGGGAGGTAGGGTGAGCCCAGAGGGGCACGGGTGTGGACAGGGAGCCTGAGCTGGACAGTGAGACCTGGAGGCACTCCCTGACCCCATCCCCACTCCAAGATGGGCAGCTGCCCATCTTGGCTATGGGTCTGGTCAGAGCCCTCAGGGGCCTCTCTGTCAGGCCCCACACCCCCACTGCCTCGACCTCCAGGTTTCCTTGTTTTTCTTTTTTTGGAAGCCACAGGCACCGGGAGCCAAAGGTCCGCCTCGTTGGGATGAATATTTAATAGAAGCACTTTCGAAAATGGAAAAGTGGAGCTGGGCCCAGGAGGCCTGAGGGGCTGGCACAGGTGGGAGGTGGTGATCCCTGCGTCTGCACCTCCCCCCACCCCACTGGGCACTGGTTCCTGCCCTGCAGGGAGTCAGGGAGACCCTGCTGACCCAGTGTGCGTATGTGAGGGGTGGCCTTGGGCCCCTCTCCAGAGAGCTTTCTGGAAGGGACCCAGGCAGGCACGTCCTGCCCAGGCGTGATGATAGAACTGTGAGCAGAGCTGCTGATTCCCCAGCAGCCAGCAGAGGCAGGCTGGCAGCGGCCTCCTGGGTCAGGTGGGAGTCCTGGGAACGGTCCTCGAGCCACACTCCTGCCTGGACATGGTGCCAGGTGTGGGTGTCCACTGCTGAAAGGACAGCTGAGGCTCAGAAAGGAGTGGGCCTGGGACAGGAACTTGGTAGGGTCCTCATCTGGGCAGAGTGGAGTGCACCAGCTGGCTCAGGCCCACTGCCTGCTGGAGGGGCTGCCCAAGCACTGGCAGCTGGGTGGGCCGGAGGCTCTGCCCCTCCTTCTGCCCCTGAGCCCCGGATGCTCTTGCTCCCCACAGCTGCCAGCCTGGCTGGGCCCTCGGGGGTAGGAGGGACGGCCTCCCAGGGCACCTGGCTATGGGACCCCTGAGGGTGGGGGGGAGGATAGCTTTCTGGGGCATCTGGCTGTGGGACCCTCAAGGGCAGCCCCCTTCCTGTCGGGCCTTACTCCTGGGTGGTGCTAGCACCCAAGGCCTCCTCGTGACACATCCCTCAAGAATGCCATGCTCCACCCTGGCCCTCTTGCTAGCTGATTGACTGTCAGCTGCCCCTGGTCCTGCCCTGCCCCAGCCAGCAGCCAAGTTCCCATGGTGACTCCAGGCAGGGGCCTGGGTTCCAGGCAGCTTTGAGCTACAACTGCCGGGGCAGAGGGCACTGCAGGCACGTGCTGGACAGCTTGGATCTCAGGACCCCTGGTGCCACAGCTTGGCACATGCCCGGTGACTGCCCCTTCAGCTGGTCCAGCACCTGCTGCCCCCTGGGCCTGGCCACCTGGAGCCAGGGGTCAGGCAGGTGGGGTCCCTGGGAGCTGAGGCAAGTGGGCAGGGCCTTCCTCGGAGCCGTTCCCTGCTGCGGGACTGGAACCAGCCCAGGGCAAGGTGTGATAGGCAGCTCCCTGGCTCTTGCCCCTACAGCATGAGAGTGGTCCTGACCCAGAGCCCAGTGCTTCCAGCCAGTCTGCTTGTGCACCTGCCACTACCCAGCTCCTGGCAGTCTGGGCACCACAGGTACACCAGCCCAGGGCTGCTGGCGCTGGCCGCCTGACGGGAGAGTCCAGGGTCTGAGCTGGGAGGACGCTCCAGGCAGAACAAGTGGCATGTGCTTGTGCCTGCAGTTGGGAGAGGGCATGTGGGGGGCGCAGAGCACGGGGGGGTGTGGGGGTTGGCATGGCTGGAAGAGAGGTCCCCTGACTGTTTGACGTGGGGGCCCCACCAAGGCAATCCCAGTGGTACCGGCCAGCAGGCATGGGGCAATAGGGTTCAGGGATGGGTGTGTGGCTTCCCTGGTTTGGGCACCCAGGCTCAGGAAAGAGGAGGTGTGGTGACCCTCTGTGCCAGCATCTTGCCCCTCCTTCTAGCTAGGCTCAGCCTCTGGCACCTGCTGAGTCAGCCAGCCAGGCCCTGCCCTGGCGGGGCGGTGACAGTCTGCTGGGATGTCAGGCAGTAAACAAAGAGTTCCCAGGTGAGAACTGCCTGGGTAGAGGGAGTGGGTGAAGTCACTGGCCAGCGCACCTGGCCAGCTTCCTGTCTCACTGCAAGTAGAGTCGTTTGTGACCATTAGGTTTTTAGGGCCAGGGGAGGCCAGAACGGATCTGGGGTTCCCTACCTCCTTCCAGGGCACACCCATGGCACACCCCAGGGCCTCTCACTCTGTTTGCTCACCAGTGGCCCCTGCCCGGGCTGGCTGGGGCTTTCTACCTGGGAGCCCTCTGAGTGGCCAGGGGCCCTTCCCTTGCTGTCACCCCCTCCGGCTATTCCTTGCTTCTTGTGTCCAGGGGGGGCCCAACCCCCAGCAGCTCTTTTCCGTGCCTGCTGTCCTCAGCTGCCCCAGGAGCCCCCAGCTCTGCAGCAACCATTGGTGACCCTGGCCTGTGGTGGGCAGGGCTGTGGGTGCGGAGCGTCCCATCACCGCTCCCCCTTGGGCTGGGCCTAGCCCCTCACTGCCCTCAAACCCCAGGATGGGCACCTCAGCTGTGCCAGCCTGCTCAGACCTGCGTGTGGGGTGCAGGTGTTTACAGCCAGCTGGGCCCCACCCCACAGGGCCGTGGGGTGCAGGGCGGGGTGGCCCTGGGACCCAGCAGATCTGCAGCTAGCACAGCCTGTGCAGTCCTGCCAGGGCCTGCAGGACTTGGAGCTCGGAGGGTTTTAGGAGACAGAATCGCACCCCTCGACCCCCTCAGCCCCCCACACCCCCACGCCTGGGGGAAACTGAGTCCTGGGGGCTGGCCGGGGAGGTGACAGCAGGTAGAAGACCAGGTAGTAGGATCTCTGGGGAGCTGGGGACTTGGGGGTGTGTTCCTCTGCCACCAATTATGTGCAGGTGCCTTAAGGGGGGTGAAAATGCTGGTTCCAGGGCCCCCACAGCCGGTACATCAGACACCTGGAGCTTTGTGCTGTGGGGGCTGCTGAGTTTCAGCTGAGAGGTGTGGCCTGGGTCATGCTGCCCTCAAGGGGCACAGGGAGGTGGCCGGTGGCCAAGGCCACTTCGCCCAAGGTCAAGTGGGTGGTCTTGGTCCAGCCCTGCTGTGGCCTTGGTAGTCCTGGCTGTGGAACAGGCTGGCTATGCCCTGGACAGAGGTCTCAGCAGAGCCCGAGGGTCCCTGTTGCCCCGAGGTCCCCCATGGAGCAGGGATCTGTGCCCATCTGAGGTCCCTCTCAGAAGGGCAGCCACAGAGAAATTGAGGCAGAGAACCTGTGCACAGCCTGCCTGGAGGGTCCTGTCTGATATCTGAGTGTGTCTACCTGTCTGTCCACACAGCAGGACTAGGCTGGACTGGACTGGACCGGACCAGGCTGGGCCAGGCGGGTGGTGGTGACTCAGACATCCCCGTGCTGGGCGGGGTTTCCTCCCCAAGTCAGCTGCTCAGGCTGGGGGGGTACTCTGGGAGAGGGGTGGGGTCCCAGCTCGGGCCAGTAAGGAGGCCCACTCCCTCTGGTGGGGCTCTGGGCCAGCCTGGGAGGAAGCCTGAGGGCGGGGCAACAGAGGGAGGGACCTGGGAGGGCAGCTGCTAAGCCACGAGCCGAGCCCGGGCCCTCACTTCTGGGCAAGCAGGCAGGACATCGGCCCCGGTAAGCAGCAGCAGCTGTCCTCTGTACCCACCCTGCACCCCTGCCCCCAACCCCTTCCGGGTTCAGCCTTGGGCACCTGCCACCTCACCACTTAGCAGGCCTGTGGGGGCCAGGTGGGGGGGCTCAGGGCGGGGCACACGGCTGAGCTGGGCATCTCCCTGCTGCTCTGGCCTGCCCCAGCCCAGCCTCCAGTTTATGTTGGAGGGCAGGCTTGTCAGTTCAGCAGCACCATCTCAGTCCCAGGACTGGACCAGGTAGGTCCCAAGGCTGGACCAGGTAGCCTGGAGGCGGGGGGGGGGGGTCCTCAGATGACGGTACCTGCCTTTTTTGGTGCGTCGGGACTCTGGGGGGTGATGGGGGGCAGTTCAAACAAGGCTGCTTATCTGCAGGTGCCAGGTGGGCTGTTGGCCACCCCAGCAGGGGCAGCGCTGTGCTGGGTGTCTGGGGTGCTGGTTCCATCTGGGTGGACAGGACCTTGGGGCCGCTCCTTTCAGCTGCCAGACCCTTTGGAGTTGGTGGGCTGGCATGTCCGCCCTGTGCCTCAGTTTCCCCAGGGACTGAAGGAGGTGCGTTGGGCCCACCTGCTGCCCCTCCCAGCACCTGTGCCCTCAGGCTGGGCAGGGCTCACTCCTTTCCAGGAGGGCTGCCTGCTCCTTCCCTTCCCCCCATCTGCCCCTGCACAAGCTTTCATTATGCACCACTTTGTACTGGGCTCTGAGTACACGGTGAGCAAGGTGTTCTGGGGACCAGAGACCAGGTGGTGGCCAGAAGCAATAGCGGGGTGGCCAAGTTGGTCTGTCAGCTGGTAGAGGAAACATGTGCGGAGTGCAGAGGCCGGGGCGAGGTAGGAAGGCAGGAAGCCTGTGCGTGGAGCTGCGAGGGGCTGGGGCGCAGGCTGCAGCAGTGAGGCTGCATAGGCTGCTAGGGGTGCTGGGCCAGGCTTGGAGGAGCTCCTCTGAGGCCAAACTGACAGACGGACTGACCGACAGCAGCACCAGGGAGCTTTGGAGGGGTGCTGCAGGAGACAGTGCCCCCAAACCTCCTGGTTGCAGCTGGGGCGGCAGTGGGAGTGCCTGCTGGGTGGGTGAGGAACCCTGGGCCCCAGGCCTAGGGGGCCGAGGCTGACTCCCACCTTCCTGGAGCCTAGGAGGCACAGCAGCACCTGGCCAGCCTCCCCATGCCAAAGTTACCTTGAGAAATGTCTGGGAGGGGTGGGCAGACCCTCAGGCACTGCCTGCTGTTGCTTCTGAAAGTCTGAAGGTCTCATGACTTATCAGCCCAGCCTGGCACTTTCCTCATGAATTTCCAGGATGGGCTGACGCCCAAGTGTCCGCATGTGCCCATGTGGGCGCTGGGCTCTAAGCCCGGGAGCTCCACTCCCACGGCTGCCTGGCCAACTGTGCACTCGTGTTTGGGGGAGGGGGGCCCAGGCCCAGACACAGCCCGTGGACACACACGCACATGTACATTGAGGGTGGGCCTCTCCAGCCACCATCTAGGGCCCCCTTTGCTGCTCTCCTCCCTGCCAGTGACATATTCCCCAGTGCCACCATTGCCCTGGTGACATGCAAACTTGCCCCCTACACCTGGCCCCACCTGAAGTCCGGCCCCACCAGGGCCCTAGGGGCAGCCAGTTTGGATGCAAACTTGGGTTTTGCTTAAGCAAAATTGCCCCACCCATGGGTGGCCCTACTCTGGGACCCCCCAAGAACTCCAACTTGGCTGGTGCTGCTGGGAGCGTCCCCAACTTGGTCCAGAGCTCTGTGGGCAACTCATCCTGGGCATAGCCACCTTTCTGCATCCCCTCCACCTGGTCCCCCAGCAAGCCTCCAAGGGTCCTTGGCCCCGCCCCCCTCCAGACTCTTCCTGGAGGCCCCACCCAGAGGACTGCAGGCCCTGGACTACACCTTTGTGGGGGGGGGGGTGCCCAAATCCCGCAGGCCCTCCTCCCCCTGCATTTAAGGCCTGACGAGGTGGTATCTGAGGCAGAGGAAGGGTTAGGGGTCGGTTGGATGGACACGCAGCCCAGCCAGGGGCTGGGCCTCAGTTGGGCCCTGAGCCAGGAGGAGTGGGGCAGGCACTTGGGAAGGCACAAGTGCCAGCAGCCGGACCTGCTGGGCCTGGCTCAGTGTCACCTCCACATCCTCCTCTATAAAGTGGGGCTTGGTGACCTTATTATTATTATTCATTACCTGAGGTGGCTGCTGGGGCTGGGCTGTGTACAGAGCCTGTCTGTGGGGCTACCAGTGTGGGGTGGGCGCACTGGGCCAGCTCAAACAGGCTGATGGGACAGCTCCCCTGCATTAGGGACTGAGGAGTGGCCCCCTCAGGACCTGGGGACTGGCAGCACGGTGCTCTGGGGGGTCCTGGGTTTCCTCCGCCCTCTGCAGGGCACGGGTTGGAGGCTGGCAGAGCTGTCAGCTGCCTTGCCCCATGATAGGCAGGATTTCCTCCTTCCTGTTTGTACATCCCTAGATGAGGCTGGGCTTCTGCCTTAAGGGGCACAGAGGAACCCAGAGCTTGAAGCTACAGCTGGCAATTTTCCAGCAGTGTGGCCTCCCCCAGCCCTCTCTTCTTCCCCACGGGTGGAGGGCCCTGCATGGGGCTGTCTGGGCCTCCCCATCACAGGTTCCCAGCCAGGGTATGCCCTCGCCTCCCAGCTGTCAGCACCGTCCTCACTAGCCCGTGATGCCCAGAAGACTCCTCTGGAGCATATTTGGGGGTGCAGCTTCTCAGGGACTAGGGACCTGCCCGACTCCAGGGGTCTTCCACTGTGGTGCCCCCAGCACACTGCACCCTGCTCACTAGCCTGGTGCAGTCCCTGCCTGGGTCCCAGAGCCTTTCCCTTTTCGACGCTGCCCCTTGGGGACATGCCTGCCTGCCCAAGAGGGCGGTCACTGGCTCTTGTTTTGTTGTCTGACTCAGAGACAAGGCTATGAAAGCTGGAGGGGGTGGGGGCTGGGTTTCTGGGTGGGCTGGGAGCTTCCAGACTGCCCCCACCCCCTGGCCACAGGCAGGCAGGGACCCTCAACTACCCCAGCCAGGTGAAGGGCAGGCAGGGCAGGGCAGGTCCAGTCCTTGCTCCACCCCTTTTGGCTGGGCCAACTTGGGCAAGGGACTTCCCTGTTGCAGCCTCAGTTTCCTCATTGCTTACCCACAGCGCACCCACTTTGGGGATCAGAGATGAGGGTCTGGATAGAATTGGAAGGGAAACCAAGGCCAGAGAGAGTGAGGTTAGCTGGTGGCTTCGGCACAGGAAGCAGGCTTCGTGTGGAACGGGCTCCAGTCTCCACCATTCTCTCCTGCAGGGCAGGAGTCAGGGGCGGGGGGCGGAGACTCACTCCCCGCTCCCCTGCGCAGCCCCTCTGTTCTGGACGGGCAGAGCAGCCCTCTGACATCCATGGGGAAATCCAGGCTCCAAGAGGGGACATGCTTGCTGAGGGTCACACAGCAAATTGACCAGAGAGTAGCAGCCCCGCTGCACTTCTCCAGAACTGGCTTTCCTGCGTTGGCTGCATGGGGACAGGGACATGTCCAGGCCCTGTGCAGAATGCCCACTCATTAGGTCACCAGCAGTACATGTTCCAGAGCTGGTATGAGATCTGCGCAGTTTCTGGGAATATTAGTACAATTTGGGGGAGGGGTGGGGCCTGGAGTGTGTGTGTGTGTGTGTGTGTGTGTGTGTGTGTGTGTGTGTGTGGTGGTTTAAATAAGTGCTTGATTGTTGAGTCACCACAGAACTATTTCAATTGTCTGTTTCTCTCCTGCAGTGTTGGCAGGGTGTTTCTCTAGGAATACATCCAATTCGTCTAAATTTTCAGATTTATTGGTATAAAGTTTGTAATTTCTTCACTTCAATTTTATGTAGAATTTAACTTTTTGTTTTTCTTGAAAAAGGGTACAAATCTTAAGTGTGTAGCTTGTGGCGTTTTCCCAAGGTGGGCACTCTTGTGTAACCAGTCCCAGGCTCGAGAAGCCGGCCCTGCCAGCCTCCCCCAGGCCTCCTGACTAGCGAGCAGGATTGTGCGGGACTGTGAGCCGCGCACAGAGTGGGTGTTGGAGCTCCTGCACCACCAGGCACTTTATGTCAAGGTCATGTTCAAGGACTTGGTCACGTTGCACGCGCAGGTGGTTCATTCGTCGGCCTCACCATGTAGTATTCCACTGGACAAAGCCCACGCATCCCACCGCCAGCTCCGTTGTTTTTCATTCTCCTGTTGATGGACACTGGAGCCTTTCTTGTTTCTGGGCACTGCAGTAGTGCCCGGTGGACGTTTGTGTGCCCACCTCTTGGGGCATGTACTTCTGCATTTGTGCGGGCTGTGCACTCGGGTGTGGAGCTGCAGGGCTCAGCCAGACGTGGGTAGATATTGTCAGGCTGTTTTCCAGAGTGACGGTTCCAGTTCGGCTCAGCCGGCAGCACCGTGTGCAGACGCCCTTCCTGTGGGAGTGGACTGGTGCCTGCTGTGGTGTCATTGGCATTAACCTGATGACTAAGGGTGCTGACTGCCTCTGCAGGTGCGGACTGGCCCGCTGGATGTCTTCCTGTGTGAACCGCCTTCCCAGGGGTTTCCTGCCCGGATGCCTAGCGGGTTGTCCATCTTTCTCTTTGCTGTGCGGGAATTCTTGGTGCCCTCAGGGTAGGAGGCCTTCCCCTGGTCAGTGGGTTGTAAGTTTCTGCCGGGTCCAGGGCGCGATGTCACTCCCTCAGTGGAATCCCTTCCGAACAGAAGCTCTTCATTTTAACATCGAACAGCACTTTATCAGTCATTTCTCTTCAGGCTAGCTTTTTGTGTCCTTGTTAAGAATTGTTTCCCTGCCCCCAGACTCATTTCCACGTATCTTCTGGAAGCTTGATTGTTAAACCATCCACATTGGCTCTATAATCCACATGAAATTAATATTTTCTGTGGCTGATGTAAGAGTCGAGATTAACCTTTCTCCATGTGGACATCCAGTGGACCCAGCAGCAGTTATGTAAAGACCTTCCACCTCCCAAAGCTTGGTATCTGGATGAATCTGCTTCTGAAGCTTTTGTTCTGTTCTGTTGGTTTTAGTTTGCATTTCCTGATGACTAGCAATGTTGACCATCTTTTCTTGTGTTTATTGGTACATCTTTTGAGACGCTTCTGTTTGAATCTTTTGCCCATTTTGGTGTTTTTTTTTTAATGGGGAAGGGGAACAGGACTTTATTGGGGAACAGTGTGGACTTCCAGGACTTTTTTCCAAGTCAAGTTGTTGTCCTTTCAATCTTAGTTGTGGAGGGTGCCGTTCAGCTTCAAGTTGTTGTCCTTTCAGTCTTAGTTGTGGAGGGTGCAGCTCAGCTCCAGGTCCAGTTGCTGTTGCTAGTTATAGGGGGTGCTGCCCACCATCCCTTGCAGGAGTCGAACCGGCAACCTTGTGGTTGAGAGGACGCGCTCCAACCAACTGAGCCATCTGGGAGCTCAGCGGCAGCTCAGCTCAAGGTGCCGTGTTCAATCTTAGTTGCAGGGGGTGCTGCCCACCATCCCTTGCGGGACTTGAGGAATCGAACTGGCAACCTTGTTGTTGAGAGCCTGTGCTCCAACCAACTGAGCCATCCGGGAGGCAGCTCAGCTCAAGGTGCTGTGCTCAATTTTAGTTGCAGGGGGCGGAGCCCACCATCCCTTGTGGGACTCAAGGAGTTGAACCGACAACCTTGTGGTTGAGAGCCCACTGGCCCACGTAGGAATCGAACTGGCAGCCTTCGGAGTTAGGAGCATGGAGCTCTAACAGCCTGAGCCACTGGGTTGGCCCTCTTTTGCCCATTTTTAATTGAGTTTTTTGTCTTTCGTTATCCAGTGGTAGAAGTTGTTCTGGGTGCAAGTTCTTTGTCAGATGATATGTTGCCCTACGAATGTCTTTCAAGATTAGGAGTGTTTAATTATGATGAAATATAATTTATCCAACTTTCTTTTATGTATTCTAAGAAAACTTTGCCTCCCCCAAGGTGGCAAAGAACTTCTCCTATGTTTTCTTCTCATTCTCTAGTTCTAGGTTTCACATCTAGCTCTGTGATTCATTTTGAGTTAATTTCTATGTGTGATGTGACGTAAGGGTCCAGGATTTCCCCCCCCCCCCCAAATAAATATCCAGTTATCCCAGCTCCATTGTTGAAAAGACTGTAATTTGCCTGTTGAAATAATTTGGCTGCTTTGTCAAAAATCCATTGATAACACAAAGTATGAGACTCCTAAGGATTTTATCCCGCTCACTCATCTTTCTGTTTATAACATACTGTCTTGATTCCACTGGGGTCAAAGAAAATGCGCAATATGATTTAAATTATTTTAAATTTATTGAGCCTTTTTTTTTTAAGTGTGTTTTTCTAGGACCCATCAGCTCCAAGTCAAGTAGTTATTTCAATCTAGCTGTGGAGGGCACAGCTCACTGGCCCATGTGGGGATCAAACCGACACCTTGTTGTTAAGAGCACCATACTCTAACCAACTGAGCTAACCAGCTGCCCCTGTTCAGGCATTTTTCAATGTCCCAGCATATAGTCTATCCTGGTGAAGGTCCCATGTGCACTTAAAGTAATGTGTATTCTGCTGTTGTCAGGTAGAGGGATCTTTAAGTATCTCATTGGCTGATAGGTGAGTGTTCTCACATGTTCTATTTTGTGAGGCTGTGGGTTACTGAGAGGGCTGTTAAATCTCCTGCTGGAATTGTGGATTTATCTACTTGTCCTTTCTGTGTCACCAGTGTTCACTTCAGTGTCCCTAAGCTCTGTTAGCAGGTGTACACACACTTAGGTTTGTGTTGGAGGAGGTCATCGAGAGGACAAGACTGCTGGTTGACCCTCGAGCTGGACCCGGGTGCTCAGTCTCGTCACCACCTCCCCCATCCTTGGAATATCTGCCCTCCCCACCGGCCCCACCATGGGAGCCATTTTCAACGCCAGCCTGGAGCAAGCAATGTGCTGTTGAGACTATCTGGGCGGGATCTGGGACTGAGCTCAGTGGAGGCCTCTGCGTAAACTTTAAGATTTGGGTGGGTGGCAGGGAGATGGACTGGTCTTGCAGTTGCACAGACCTGACTCTTATGTAAGTTCCCTTGCTAATGAAGCCTGCCACCTACAAGTCTGGAATGACCTGCTCTTTCCTCAGTCTCTCTCTTGCACTTCCTGTAATTGGGGCCTGTTTCATTTATACCTGGGAAGCTCCCAAGGTTGCAAACTAACAGTTTATTATGTGTCTTTTTTTTTTTATGCATTATCCCCTATTTATCATTATGAAATATTATGATTAGTTTTTGCATGCTATATATTTTTCTTTGCTTCCATTTTTAAACTATATATATTTATAGTCCAATTCTTGTGCGTAGCATATAGCTAGGTCTTGAACTTTTATCTCGTCTGACAATCTCTACCTTTTGATTGGCACTTTTGAACCACTGTGCTGAATGTAATTGCCCATACGGTTGGCTTACATCCTACCATCTTGCTAATTGCTTTCCATTTTATCCCATCTATTCTTTGCTCCTCTTTCCCTCTTTCTTACCTTGTTTTAGGATTAATTAAATATATTTGCATATGTAATCACTCAATAACATAATTATATATACATTACATATATTTGTATATAATGTATTTTTAGTATTCCATTTTATTTCCACTACTGGCTTATTAGCTATGTGTCTTTTTTTAATGGTTGCTTTATGATTTATACTATGTGGTTTTTCCTCATGATAGTACACCGTCCGACATTACACTACTGCTTGTATAACGTGAGAACGTCACAGCAGTAACTTCCCTCCATCATCCCCAACCCCGTTCTTCATACTGCAGTTGTCACACGCTTTACGTCTACGTATGCGAAATTCTACACTTACTGTTTTTGTCTTATGCAGTCAGTTACCTGTTTTCCTTAAGCTCTACTGGAGTATAATTTACAGACCATAACCCCACCCACTGTAAACGTGCAATTCGAACATTTTCAGTAACGCTGCAGAGTGGCACAGCCAGTCCCAGCACCCCCACCCTCCTCAGATTCTCCCGCACCTGTTCATGGTCAGTGCCACTCGCACTCCTCGCCCCAGGCAGTGCCTACCGGGCTCTGGTAAAACGTAGAGACTGTCGTCCAGTACACCTCCTTTTCCTCCCCGCTGTTTCCTATTACTGTCACACGCATACTGCACTTCTGTATCTTACAGTCCCCACAACATGGCATGAGAATTCTTGCTTTATGCGAGGAGCCGACAGGCTCTGGCCTGTGTGCTACGCCCGGCCGGCTGCCGGTTTTGTGGATGATGTTGCACTAGATGCAGTCAGCCTCACTCATTTGCATGCTGTCCACAGCCACACCCGAGCCACCGCCCTGGGAGTGCAATGCACAGACGTGCAATAGCGCCTGTGGGGCTGAAACACTTGATGGCCGGCCTTTGACAAGACGAGTCTGCTGACCCCTGCTTTATAAAACCTCTTGTCTTTTAAAAAGAAGTTAAGGGATGGAATGAGGGAAAAGAAATGTCTGTAGCATATTTTATATTTGCCCACATACTTACCATTTTCTTCATTCTTCATTTTTTCCCTGTGCATTTGAGTTAGTATCTGGTGTCAGGTCCTTTTCTTTAGCATTTCTTGTGAGGCAGATTGGCTAGCAATGGATTCCCCGAGTTTCTTTATTTGCAAATGTCTTTATTTTGCCTTTATTTTTGAAGGATATTTTGCTAGATAGAGAATTCTTGGCTCACGTTTCCTTTCAACAATTTGAATATGTCGTTCTATTTTCTTCTAGCTCCTATGTTGTCAGATGTTAATTGTATTGCTGTGCCCTTACATGTGGTGGGTTGTTTTTCACTTGTTGCCTTCAACGTTTTTCTCTTTCTTGCAGTCATTTTGACTGTGATGTGTGTAGGTCTGGATCTCCTTGTGTTTGTCCTGTTTAGGATTTGTTGAGCTTCTTGGATCTGTAGATTATTTTCAGTCATTATTTCTTCAAACATTTTTCTGCCTCTTTCTCTCTCTCCTTTCCTCCTGAGACATCGACCACACACAGCATTGCTATTCGTAATGTTAGCCCACAGATCTCCGATGCTCTGTCACTTTTCTTCAATCTTTTTCTCTGTTCTTCAAATAGGTTAATTTCTATTAATCTACAAGATTTTCAATTCTTTCTTCTGGCACCTCAGAGCCAGTGTTGAATCCCTGTAGTAAATTTTCACCTCTGGAACTGCCACTGGTATTTTTTATAATTTCTGTTTCTTTACAACAGTTGCCTTCATTGATCCATTTTGTTTTCCACTAATTCTTTAAGCATGGTTTCCTTTAGTTTTTTGAACATGTTTATAATAGTTGCTCTGAGGTCTGTGCTAAATGTAGCCTCTGTGGACATTCAGGAAGTTTCCATCCACTGCTTTGCTCCTTGACGCAGCACACACTCTCCTGCTTCTGTGCCAACCATGGCATGTTTGTTGTGCGCTGGACGTTCTATGTTATACATTGTAGCAGCTTGGGTTCTGATTCCCCTCAGGGTTTGGATTATTGCTTTGTTGGTGTGTTTGTTTAGCAACTTTCTTGGACTAAATCTGTGGAACTTGTCACTTTGTCTGGGCTCCTCCCCATTCTGGCTCACTACCCTCTGACCTGATGTCACAGCCTCCCTAGGCCAGTGGCTGTGGATCCTCCCCTAATGCCTTCATGTGCTCTAAGACCCAGCGTTCAGAATGGGGTGACAGCATCTCCATGGTGCACATGCTCCCCTGGTCCCCCACCCACACGCCCCCACCCCGGGTCTACCATCTGGCCCACCCCCAGACCCCACCCCTGGTTCAGCATCTGGTTCGCCCCCAGACCCCACCCCTGGTTCAGCATCTGGTTCACCCCCAGACCCCACCCCTGGTCCACTGTCTGGTCCACCTTCAGGCCCCACCCGTGGTCTACCCACCTGCACGGCTCCGCTGACTCAGCCTCTCTCTCAGCAGTGTCCGGCCGGCAGCTGCAGCCTGAGGAACCAGATGCAGAAACCGAGGAGGACCATTCTGTGAGTGAGGACGACAGGGGCCCATGCCCACTTCATGCCTCCCCCATCCTCTCCTGGGCCTGGGCAGAGCCCGAGTGGCTGAGGGTAACCTGATTCTCTCCTCCTGCAAGGTGACTGAAGGGCCCGTGGAGGAGATCATTCGGCCACGGCCGCAGGGGTCTTCACCTGTCTATGAATGTGTGACTGAGGGTGCTGGCTTTGAACTCCTGGTAAGCCTGCTGGACAGAGACCCATAGGCTGAGGGAAGACCAAGGTGTGGGGCCACAGGCAGCCACGTCTTCTTCTGTATCACCCTGTGTGCACAACTCACATGCTTGTCTGTTCAGCCACGCCCGCTGCCCTACTGCCGGCTCAGCCATCCTCTCTGACTCCTCTGCCCCCTCCCAGGACCCTCCCTTCAGCTGGCCAAAACACAACCAAGATGGCGCATGTGTGTGTGCAGTGTGTGCATGTGGGGAGCAGCCCTCACGGTCCTGCATGTGGTGGGGCATGAGGTGTGTGTGCACGCCATCTCTGGAGAGGAGATGCAGACGGGGTCCCCACAGCTCAGCAGCTGGGCTCCCTCTGCACGCAGCTGTGCTCTTGGAGTTCTCAACCTTTGAGCTGAGGCCCCTGGCCTCCCAAGACCTTCCCATCCTCTGGGCTGCGGCAGGTGGGTAAGCCTCAATGTCTGTGGTTATAGGAAGACACTTCAGACAGGCAAGGCTCTTCAGGGAGACGGAGATCCTGGTGGAAGCGGGATTCAGGGGACTCACGGACACTGTCCAGGATGAGTCATCCAGAGGTGGGTATGGTGGGAACTGGGGGCCAGGGAGGTGGACGCCTTCACCAGGGCCCCAGCCAGGGGGTTGGAGGCCAGAGCAAAGAGAGAGGAACAGGGAGGCTGGCAGAGTGCCACTGTGCCCTATGGAATGGCAAACCCATCCCTTGTCAGGCCTGAGGGTGGCAGAGGCTCTAGAAGTCTGGCCCAGGCTTCTGCCAAGACCCTATGTGCCCATGATGAAGACTCCTGGCCAGGGGGTTGGACTCCTTCACAAGGCCCCAGCCAGGGGACCTAGGTGCACAGACCTCAGTGTTCTCAGCTGTGCATGGGCACGGCCGCTGCCTGTGGTGTGTGGGCCACAGAAGGTGGTAGCAAGGCGGGCACTGCCTCCTGAGGCAGACTGTCCTGGCATTGGCAGTCCCGGCACTTCTAAGGCTCCACCAGCCCCCAAGGCCCCATCATGTCTGAAGTCAGGCCAGCTGCACTGTTGGTTGTATTTCCCTCAGCATTTATGATGTTCCATGGTTTCAGCAATAGCTGCTTTGTTTGCGATCAAGCTTGGAGCATGTAAAGAATGAACAAGGAGCAATGGAGGAAGGCTCTGACCATTGCCAAGTCCTGCTGTGGACAGGCTGCCCCTGAGTCCTGGCAAGTGGGGGTGGGGACAAGAGGAGGCTACTCCCACCGGAGGCGGCTGCAGCTGGCTTCCTGCAAAGCTTGCACTCAGCAACCCCGGCCATCCTAGCTGGGGGCCCTACCCTTGCCTGCTGTCACCTGGATGATGGGCAGGGCTGTGGGCTTCCTGTCCTCAGGGGAGGTAGCACCCCCAGGACTGATGCCCATCGTAGGACAGGTATGCTTACCATGGACTTTATGTGCTTCTGCTCCGTCCACGCAGGAGGCAACAGACGTGACGCTGAAGACCGAGGTAGAGGCTGGAGCGAGTGGCTACAGTGTCACAGGTGGTGGGGACCAGGGCATCTTTGTGAAGCACGTTTTGAAGGACTCCTCAGCTGCCAGGCTCTTCAGCCTGAGAGAAGGTGCCATGGCCGCCCCATCCCTGGAGTCCCCGTGGTCCCCATGAGGATGGGAGGGACCAGGAGGGGGCCGGGCCATACCTGGAGCTCAGGATAATCACCTGTCATGCTGGGTTTTCCCACCTGTGAAACAGGTGGGCTCCTTCCCACCCAGGGCTGAGTGGAGGGAAGGGCTGGGCAGCGTGGCAGGCATCCTTCCCTTCCATGCACCCCTGTAGAACCCTCCATCCCAGCAGCCATGAGATGGGGTAACTAAGGCCCGAACCCCACTCTGTCTTTGTCCAGGAGATCAGCTACTGAGTGCAACCATATTCTTCGATGACATGAAATATGAAGATGCTCTGAAAATCCTTCAGTACTCAGAGCCGTACAAGGTTCAGTTCCAAGTCAGACGGAAAGTTCCCACCACAGTGGATGTGGACAGGGCTGCCAGTGGAGCTCAGCATGTCCCAAAGCCGACTGAGAAGCAGGTGAGGCAGCTGGCTGGCGCCGAGGCTGGCATGGGCCCCACCCACCCCCCTCTTCCCCTAAGCCCAGGGCCACAGACTTTCTGGACTGGCACCAATAAGTTCACTGTCTTTCTGTTTCAGGGAAAGGACGTCACTGATGGGGGCACAGCCACACCCACGAAGACGATGGAAAGTGATGGGGACCAGGAGAGACTCATCGCCAAGCCCAGGGATGGCAGAGGCAGGAGGCCCCAAAAGGACAGGCTCTCGTGGCCCAAATTTCAAGCCATAAAGAGCAAGGGTGGGCGAGGGCCCCGGAGGTCACACAGTTCCTCGGAGGCTTACGAGCGGGGGAAGGTGCCTGCTGTGGGCCCCACAAGCTCAGACACCGAGGCCGAGTTTCCTCCAGATAAGCAGGAACAGGAGGCAGGGACAGGCAGCCGACGCAGGAGCAGGTTCCTCAACCTGAAGTTCAAAGTGGGCTCAGGGAAGGGCCGATCGCTGGCAGGGCAGCCAGACACAGGGTCCCAAAGTGGCGCTGTCCATTTCAGAGTGCTGGAGGAGGCGGGGTCCTGGGATGCCACCCAAGAGGCCACCTGGGCTGGCGCACGTGGCACAAAGGACAACAGGACAGCAGAGGCGCAACAGGGAACTCCAGCTCTGAGTGTACAGTGGCCCACAGAGCCTGCCCTCTCCTACGAGGCAGACTTGGGGGGTGGGTCCAACATGGCAGCCAGACCCCGGAGGAAGAAAACGGAAAGGCAAGTCCAGGAGGAGACAGTGACCCAAGGGAAAGCCAGGGCAGGCCGAGTGCCCACACAGAGCAGAGGATGCACTAGGGAGGGAATGCAAGTGCTGGACATGGAAACTGCCCCATTGCCTCTGCAAGACAGGGCGGGTGAAGGCCACACACAGGGCCACCAAGCAGACGTCCAGGTCAAGATACGCAATTTAAAGACACCCAAGTTTGGATTTTCCAAACATAAAGTGCTGGGGACAGAAGGAAGCATGGCAGTGCTGGAGCAGGGGCCAAGGCAGGGGAGGTCAGGCACCAAGATCGTGATAAAAGGTGACAACAGCCCAGACAAAAACAAGGACCGAGACCTTGCAGTGCATCAGCCCGACTGGGATAAAATGAGAGCAGAGACATCCATGGCAACAACGAAAGGAGGAGATAAAATAGGTTGGGACCAGAACATAGAGGAAAAGGAAGAAAACATGAAAACACTAAAGTTCAAATTGCCGTCATTTGGATGGCCCCCAGAAAAGGACGCAAAGTCAGTCACAGAAACACAGACAAGAGAAATAGAAAGGGAAAATCAGAGACACACACTTATCAAGGAAGTAAAATTGGACTTTGATATAGAGAGTAGTGATGAAGATGAAGGTAAAGAACAGAGAGGACCATCAAAAATAAAAGAAGACCAGGAGAACGAAGAAGGGAAAGAAAGGGAAATCGCCCCGGGAGACAAGGAGACGGCCTCACGCGACAGCAAGTTCAAAATGCCCAAGTTCAAGATGCCCTCCTTTGGCATGGCGGCACCCAGCAAGGACTTGGGAACATCCATGGACGTGCCCGTGCCCAAGATCACAGGGGAGGCGACCCTTCCCTGCCCGAGCGGCGAGATGCAAGCCCCGGAGGGCAGCGTGCAACTGCCATCCGCTGAAATCGAGCTCCCCGGGGCTGAGGTGGAGGTGGCCCTCCCCGAGGGGGAGGTGAGGCTGGGCGAGCTGAAGGGCAAGGCAGAAGGGGCCAGGTTCAAGGGCCACATGCCCAAGGTGCAGATGCCCAGCATCAAGATGCCCACGGTGGACATCAAGGGCCCCCAGGTGGACATCACGGGACCCAAACTGGACCTGAAGGGTGCCAAAGGCCAGGTGGCAGCCCCCGACGTGGGGGTGTCGCTGCCCAGCGTGGAGGTGGACATCCAGGCGCCGGGCGCCAGGCTGGAGGGCGACGTGGCCCTGGAAGACAAGGAGATGGCCGCCAGGGACAGCAAGTTCAAAATGCCCAAGTTCAAGATGCCCTCCTTCGGCATGGCGGCGCCCGGCAAGCCCACCGACGCCTCGGTGGAGGTGTCCGGGCCACAGGTGCAGGCGGACGTGCGCCTGCCCTCCATCCACACCGACGTCAAGACCTGTGACCTGAGCATAGACCTGCCATCTGCCGACGTGGACGTCAAGCCCGGCGAGCTGGGTGTGAAACTCCCGGAGGGCCATGTACCGGAGGCAGAGCTCCAGGAACGCGACGCCACAACCGGACTCAAAGGGCACCTGCCCAAGGTGCACATGCCCAGCATCAAGATGCCCAAAGTAGACTTCAAGGGCCCCCAGGTGGACATCTCGGGGCCCAAACTCGACCTGAAGGGTGTTAAAGGCGAGGTGACTGCCCCCGACGTGGCGGTGTCGCTGCCCAGCGTGGGGCTGGACATCCAGGCGCCAGGCGCCAAGCTGGAGGGCGACATGGCCCTGGGAGACAAGGAGACGGCCTCACGCGACAGCAAGTTCAAAATGCCCAAGTTCAAGATGCCCTCCTTTGGCATGGCGGCACCCAGCAAGGACTTGGGAACATCCGTGGACGTGCCCGTGCCCAAGATCACAGGGGAGGCGACCCTTCCCTGCCCGAGCGGCGAGATGCAAGCCCCGGAGGGCAGCGTGCAACTGCCATCCGCTGAAATCGAGCTCCCCGGGGCTGAGGTGGAGGTGGCCCTCCCCGAGGGGGAGGTGAGGCTGGGCGAGCTGAAGGGCAAGGCAGAAGGGGCCAGGTTCAAGGGCCACATGCCCAAGGTGCAGATGCCCAGCATCAAGATGCCCAAGGTGGACATCAAGGGCCCCCAGGTGGACATCACGGGACCCAAACTGGACCTGAAGGGTGCCAAAGGCCAGGTGGCAGCCCCCGACGTGGGGGTGTCGCTGCCCAGCGTGGAGGTGGACATCCAGGCGCCGGGCGCCAGGCTGGAGGGCGACGTGGCCCTGGAAGACAAGGAGATGGCCGCCAGGGACAGCAAGTTCAAAATGCCCAAGTTCAAGATGCCCTCCTTCGGCATGGCGGCGCCCGGCAAGCCCACCGACGCCTCGGTGGAGGTGTCCGGGCCACAGGTGCAGGCGGACGTGCGCCTGCCCTCCATCCACACCGACGTCAAGACCTGTGACCTGAGCATAGACCTGCCATCTGCCGACGTGGACGTCAAGCCCGGCGAGCTGGGTGTGAAACTCCCGGAGGGCCATGTACCGGAGGCAGAGCTCCAGGAACGCGACGCCACAACCGGACTCAAAGGGCACCTGCCCAAGGTGCACATGCCCAGCATCAAGATGCCCAAAGTAGACTTCAAGGGCCCCCAGGTGGACATCTCGGGGCCCAAACTCGACCTGAAGGGTGTTAAAGGCGAGGTGACTGCCCCCGACGTGGCGGTGTCGCTGCCCAGCGTGGGGCTGGACATCCAGGCGCCAGGCGCCAAGCTGGAGGGCGACATGGCCCTGGGAGACAAGGAGACGGCCTCACGCGACAGCAAGTTCAAAATGCCCAAGTTCAAGATGCCCTCCTTTGGCATGGCGGCACCCAGCAAGGACTTGGGAACATCCGTGGACGTGCCCGTGCCCAAGATCACAGGGGAGGCGACCCTTCCCTGCCCGAGCGGCGAGATGCAAGCCCCGGAGGGCAGCGTGCAACTGCCATCCGCTGAAATCGAGCTCCCCGGGGCTGAGGTGGAGGTGGCCCTCCCCGAGGGGGAGGTGAGGCTGGGCGAGCTGAAGGGCAAGGCAGAAGGGGCCAGGTTCAAGGGCCACATGCCCAAGGTGCAGATGCCCAGCATCAAGATGCCCAAGGTGGACATCAAGGGCCCCCAGGTGGACATCACGGGACCCAAACTGGACCTGAAGGGTGCCAAAGGCCAGGTGGCAGCCCCCGACGTGGGGGTGTCGCTGCCCAGCGTGGAGGTGGACATCCAGGCGCCGAGCGCCAGGCTGGAGGGCGACGTGGCCCTGGAAGACAAGGAGATGGCCGCCAGGGACAGCAAGTTCAAAATGCCCAAGTTCAAGATGCCCTTCTTCGGCATGGCGGCGCCCGGCAAGCCCACCGACGCCTCGGTGGAGGTGTCCGGGCCACAGGTGCAGGCGGACGTGCGCCTGCCCTCCATCCACACCGACGTCAAGACCTGTGACCTGAGCATAGACCTGCCATCTGCCGACGTGGACGTCAAGCCCGGCGAGCTGGGTGTGAAACTCCCGGAGGGCCATGTACCGGAGGCAGAGCTCCAGGAACGCGACGCCACAACCGGACTCAAAGGGCACCTGCCCAAGGTGCACATGCCCAGCATCAAGATGCCCAAAGTAGACTTCAAGGGCCCCCAGGTGGACATCTCGGGGCCCAAACTCGACCTGAAGGGTGTTAAAGGCGAGGTGACTGCCCCCGACGTGGCGGTGTCGCTGCCCAGCGTGGGGCTGGACATCCAGGCGCCAGGCGCCAAGCTGGAGGGCGACATGGCCCTGGGAGACAAGGAGACGGCCTCACGCGACAGCAAGTTCAAAATGCCCAAGTTCAAGATGCCCTCCTTTGGCATGGCGGCACCCAGCAAGGACTTGGGAACATCCGTGGACGTGCCCGTGCCCAAGATCACAGGGGAGGCGACCCTTCCCTGCCCGAGCGGCGAGATGCAAGCCCCGGAGGGCAGCGTGCAACTGCCATCCGCTGAAATCGAGCTCCCCGGGGCTGAGGTGGAGGTGGCCCTCCCCGAGGGGGAGGTGAGGCTGGGCGAGCTGAAGGGCAAGGCAGAAGGGGCCAGGTTCAAGGGCCACATGCCCAAGGTGCAGATGCCCAGCATCAAGATGCCCAAGGTGGACATCAAGGGCCCCCAGGTGGACATCACGGGACCCAAACTGGACCTGAAGGGTGCCAAAGGCCAGGTGGCAGCCCCCGACGTGGGGGTGTCGCTGCCCAGCGTGGAGGTGGACATCCAGGCGCCGGGCGCCAGGCTGGAGGGCGACGTGGCCCTGGAAGACAAGGAGATGGCCGCCAGGGACAGCAAGTTCAAAATGCCCAAGTTCAAGATGCCCTCCTTCGGCATGGCGGCGCCCGGCAAGCCCACCGACGCCTCGGTGGAGGTGTCCGGGCCACAGGTGCAGGCGGACGTGCGCCTGCCCTCCATCCACACCGACGTCAAGACCTGTGACCTGAGCATAGACCTGCCATCTGCCGACGTGGACGTCAAGCCCGGCGAGCTGGGTGTGAAACTCCCGGAGGGCCATGTACCGGAGGCAGAGCTCCAGGAACGCGACGCCACAACCGGACTCAAAGGGCACCTGCCCAAGGTGCACATGCCCAGCATCAAGATGCCCAAAGTAGACTTCAAGGGCCCCCAGGTGGACATCTCGGGGCCCAAACTCGACCTGAAGGGTGTTAAAGGCGAGGTGACTGCCCCCGACGTGGCGGTGTCGCTGCCCAGCGTGGGGCTGGACATCCAGGCGCCAGGCGCCAAGCTGGAGGGCGACATGGCCCTGGGAGACAAGGAGACGGCCTCACGCGACAGCAAGTTCAAAATGCCCAAGTTCAAGATGCCCTCCTTTGGCATGGCGGCACCCAGCAAGGACTTGGGAACATCCGTGGACGTGCCCGTGCCCAAGATCACAGGGGAGGCGACCCTTCCCTGCCCGAGCGGCGAGATGCAAGCCCCGGAGGGCAGCGTGCAACTGCCATCCGCTGAAATCGAGCTCCCCGGGGCTGAGGTGGAGGTGGCCCTCCCCGAGGGGGAGGTGAGGCTGGGCGAGCTGAAGGGCAAGGCAGAAGGGGCCAGGTTCAAGGGCCACATGCCCAAGGTGCAGATGCCCAGCATCAAGATGCCCAAGGTGGACATCAAGGGCCCCCAGGTGGACATCACGGGACCCAAACTGGACCTGAAGGGTGCCAAAGGCCAGGTGGCAGCCCCCGACGTGGGGGTGTCGCTGCCCAGCGTGGAGGTGGACATCCAGGCGCCGGGCGCCAGGCTGGAGGGCGACGTGGCCCTGGAAGACAAGGAGATGGCCGCCAGGGACAGCAAGTTCAAAATGCCCAAGTTCAAGATGCCCTCCTTCGGCATGGCGGCGCCCGGCAAGCCCACCGACGCCTCGGTGGAGGTGTCCGGGCCACAGGTGCAGGCGGACGTGCGCCTGCCCTCCATCCACACCGACGTCAAGACCTGTGACCTGAGCATAGACCTGCCATCTGCCGACGTGGACGTCAAGCCCGGCGAGCTGGGTGTGAAACTCCCGGAGGGCCATGTACCGGAGGCAGAGCTCCAGGAACGCGACGCCACAACCGGACTCAAAGGGCACCTGCCCAAGGTGCACATGCCCAGCATCAAGATGCCCAAAGTAGACTTCAAGGGCCCCCAGGTGGACATCTCGGGGCTCAAACTCGACCTGAAGGGTGTTAAAGGCGAGGTGACTGCCCCCGACGTGGCGGTGTCGCTGCCCAGCGTGGGGCTGGACATCCAGGCGCCAGGCGCCAAGCTGGAGGGCGACATGGCCCTGGGAGACAAGGAGACGGCCTCACGCGACAGCAAGTTCAAAATGCCCAAGTTCAAGATGCCCTCCTTTGGCATGGCGGCACCCAGCAAGGACTTGGGAACATCCGTGGACGTGCCCGTGCCCAAGATCACAGGGGAGGCGACCCTTCCCTGCCCGAGCGGCGAGATGCAAGCCCCGGAGGGCAGCGTGCAACTGCCATCCGCTGAAATCGAGCTCCCCGGGGCTGAGGTGGAGGTGGCCCTCCCCGAGGGGGAGGTGAGGCTGGGCGAGCTGAAGGGCAAGGCAGAAGGGGCCAGGTTCAAGGGCCACATGCCCAAGGTGCAGATGCCCAGCATCAAGATGCCCAAGGTGGACATCAAGGGCCCCCAGGTGGACATCACGGGACCCAAACTGGACCTGAAGGGTGCCAAAGGCCAGGTGGCAGCCCCCGACGTGGGGGTGTCGCTGCCCAGCGTGGAGGTGGACATCCAGGCGCCGGGCGCCAGGCTGGAGGGCGACGTGGCCCTGGAAGACAAGGAGATGGCCGCCAGGGACAGCAAGTTCAAAATGCCCAAGTTCAAGATGCCCTCCTTCGGCATGGCGGCGCCCGGCAAGCCCACCGACGCCTCGGTGGAGGTGTCCGGGCCACAGGTGCAGGCGGACGTGCGCCTGCCCTCCATCCACACCGACGTCAAGACCTGTGACCTGAGCATAGACCTGCCATCTGCCGACGTGGACGTCAAGCCCGGCGAGCTGGGTGTGAAACTCCCGGAGGGCCATGTACCGGAGGCAGAGCTCCAGGAACGCGACGCCACAACCGGACTCAAAGGGCACCTGCCCAAGGTGCACATGCCCAGCATCAAGATGCCCAAAGTAGACTTCAAGGGCCCCCAGGTGGACATCTCGGGGCCCAAACTCGACCTGAAGGGTGTTAAAGGCGAGGTGACTGCCCCCGACGTGGCGGTGTCGCTGCCCAGCGTGGGGCTGGACATCCAGGCGCCAGGCGCCAAGCTGGAGGGCGACATGGCCCTGGGAGACAAGGAGACGGCCTCACGCGACAGCAAGTTCAAAATGCCCAAGTTCAAGATGCCCTCCTTTGGCATGGCGGCACCCAGCAAGGACTTGGGAACATCCGTGGACGTGCCCGTGCCCAAGATCACAGGGGAGGCGACCCTTCCCTGCCCGAGCGGCGAGATGCAAGCCCCGGAGGGCAGCGTGCAACTGCCATCCGCTGAAATCGAGCTCCCCGGGGCTGAGGTGGAGGTGGCCCTCCCCGAGGGGGAGGTGAGGCTGGGCGAGCTGAAGGGCAAGGCAGAAGGGGCCTGGTTCAAGGGCCACATGCCCAAGGTGCAGATGCCCAGCATCAAGATGCCCAAGGTGGACATCAAGGGCCCCCAGGTGGACATCACGGGACCCAAACTGGACCTGAAGGGTGCCAAAGGCCAGGTGGCAGCCCCCGACGTGGGGGTGTCGCTGCCCAGCGTGGAGGTGGACATCCAGGCGCCGGGCGCCAGGCTGGAGGGCGACGTGGCCCTGGAAGACAAGGAGATGGCCGCCAGGGACAGCAAGTTCAAAATGCCCAAGTTCAAGATGCCCTCCTTCGGCATGGCGGCGCCCGGCAAGCCCACCGACGCCTCGGTGGAGGTGTCCGGGCCACAGGTGCAGGCGGACGTGCGCCTGCCCTCCATCCACACCGACGTCAAGACCTGTGACCTGAGCATAGACCTGCCATCTGCCGACGTGGACGTCAAGCCCGGCGAGCTGGGTGTGAAACTCCCGGAGGGCCATGTACCGGAGGCAGAGCTCCAGGAACGCGACGCCACAACCGGACTCAAAGGGCACCTGCCCAAGGTGCACATGCCCAGCATCAAGATGCCCAAAGTAGACTTCAAGGGCCCCCAGGTGGACATCTCGGGGCCCAAACTCGACCTGAAGGGTGTTAAAGGCGAGGTGACTGCCCCCGACGTGGCGGTGTCGCTGCCCAGCGTGGGGCTGGACATCCAGGCGCCAGGCGCCAAGCTGGAGGGCGACATGGCCCTGGGAGACAAGGAGACGGCCTCACGCGACAGCAAGTTCAAAATGCCCAAGTTCAAGATGCCCTCCTTTGGCATGGCGGCACCCAGCAAGGACTTGGGAACATCCGTGGACGTGCCCGTGCCCAAGATCACAGGGGAGGCGACCCTTCCCTGCCCGAGCGGCGAGATGCAAGCCCCGGAGGGCAGCGTGCAACTGCCATCCGCTGAAATCGAGCTCCCCGGGGCTGAGGTGGAGGTGGCCCTCCCCGAGGGGGAGGTGAGGCTGGGCGAGCTGAAGGGCAAGGCAGAAGGGGCCAGGTTCAAGGGCCACATGCCCAAGGTGCAGATGCCCAGCATCAAGATGCCCACGGTGGACATCAAGGGCCCCCAGGTGGACATCACGGGACCCAAACTGGACCTGAAGGGTGCCAAAGGCCAGGTGGCAGCCCCCGACGTGGGGGTGTCGCTGCCCAGCGTGGAGGTGGACATCCAGGCGCCGGGCGCCAGGCTGGAGGGCGACGTGGCCCTGGAAGACAAGGAGATGGCCGCCAGGGACAGCAAGTTCAAAATGCCCAAGTTCAAGATGCCCTCCTTCGTCATGGCGGCGCCCGGCAAGCCCACCGACGCCTCGGTGGAGGTGTCCGGGCCACAGGTGCAGGCGGACGTGCGCCTGCCCTCCATCCACACCGACGTCAAGACCTGTGACCTGAGCATAGACCTGCCATCTGCCGACGTGGACGTCAAGCCCGGCGAGCTGGGTGTGAAACTCCCGGAGGGCCATGTACCGGAGGCAGAGCTCCAGGAACGCGACGCCACAACCGGACTCAAAGGGCACCTGCCCAAGGTGCACATGCCCAGCATCAAGATGCCCAAAGTAGACTTCAAGGGCCCCCAGGTGGACATCTCGGGGCCCAAACTCGACCTGAAGGGTGTTAAAGGCGAGGTGACTGCCCCCGACGTGGCGGTGTCGCTGCCCAGCGTGGGGCTGGACATCCAGGCGCCAGGCGCCAAGCTGGAGGGCGACATGGCCCTGGGAGACAAGGAGACGGCCTCACGCGACAGCAAGTTCAAAATGCCCAAGTTCAAGATGCCCTCCTTTGGCATGGCGGCACCCAGCAAGGACTTGGGAACATCCGTGGACGTGCCCGTGCCCAAGATCACAGGGGAGGCGACCCTTCCCTGCCCGAGCGGCGAGATGCAAGCCCCGGAGGGCAGCGTGCAACTGCCATCCGCTGAAATCGAGCTCCCCGGGGCTGAGGTGGAGGTGACCCTCCCCGAGGGGGAGGTGAGGCTGGGCGAGCTGAAGGGCAAGGCAGAAGGGGCCAGGTTCAAGGGCCACATGCCCAAGGTGCAGATGCCCAGCATCAAGATGCCCAAGGTGGACATCAAGGGCCCCCAGGTGGACATCACGGGACCCAAACTGGACCTGAAGGGTGCCAAAGGCCAGGTGGCAGCCCCCGACGTGGGGGTGTCGCTGCCCAGCGTGGAGGTGGACATCCAGGCGCCGGGCGCCAGGCTGGAGGGCGACGTGGCCCTGGAAGACAAGGAGATGGCCGCCAGGGACAGCAAGTTCAAAATGCCCAAGTTCAAGATGCCCTCCTTCGGCATGGCGGCGCCCGGCAAGCCCACCGACGCCTCGGTGGAGGTGTCCGGGCCACAGGTGCAGGCGGACGTGCGCCTGCCCTCCATCCACACCGACGTCAAGACCTGTGACCTGAGCATAGACCTGCCATCTGCCGACGTGGACGTCAAGCCCGGCGAGCTGGGTGTGAAACTCCCGGAGGGCCATGTACCGGAGGCAGAGCTCCAGGAACGCGACGCCACAACCGGACTCAAAGGGCACCTGCCCAAGGTGCACATGCCCAGCATCAAGATGCCCAAAGTAGACTTCAAGGGCCCCCAGGTGGACATCTCGGGGCCCAAACTCGACCTGAAGGGTGTTAAAGGCGAGGTGACTGCCCCCGACGTGGCGGTGTCGCTGCCCAGCGTGGGGCTGGACATCCAGGCGCCAGGCGCCAAGCTGGAGGGCGACATGGCCCTGGGAGACAAGGAGACGGCCTCACGCGACAGCAAGTTCAAAATGCCCAAGTTCAAGATGCCCTCCTTTGGCATGGCGGCACCCAGCAAGGACTTGGGAACATCCGTGGACGTGCCCGTGCCCAAGATCACAGGGGAGGCGACCCTTCCCTGCCCGAGCGGCGAGATGCAAGCCCCGGAGGGCAGCGTGCAACTGCCATCCGCTGAAATCGAGCTCCCCGGGGCTGAGGTGGAGGTGGCCCTCCCCGAGGGGGAGGTGAGGCTGGGCGAGCTGAAGGGCAAGGCAGAAGGGGCCAGGTTCAAGGGCCACATGCCCAAGGTGCAGATGCCCAGCATCAAGATGCCCACGGTGGACATCAAGGGCCCCCAGGTGGACATCACGGGACCCAAACTGGACCTGAAGGGTGCCAAAGGCCAGGTGGCAGCCCCCGACGTGGGGGTGTCGCTGCCCAGCGTGGAGGTGGACATCCAGGCGCCGGGCGCCAGGCTGGAGGGCGACGTGGCCCTGGAAGACAAGGAGATGGCCGCCAGGGACAGCAAGTTCAAAATGCCCAAGTTCAAGATGCCCTCCTTCGGCATGGCGGCGCCCGGCAAGCCCACCGACGCCTCGGTGGAGGTGTCCGGGCCACAGGTGCAGGCGGACGTGCGCCTGCCCTCCATCCACACCGACGTCAAGACCTGTGACCTGAGCATAGACCTGCCATCTGCCGACGTGGACGTCAAGCCCGGCGAGCTGGGTGTGAAACTCCCGGAGGGCCATGTACCGGAGGCAGAGCTCCAGGAACGCGACGCCACAACCGGACTCAAAGGGCACCTGCCCAAGGTGCACATGCCCAGCATCAAGATGCCCAAAGTAGACTTCAAGGGCCCCCAGGTGGACATCTCGGGGCCCAAACTCGACCTGAAGGGTGTTAAAGGCGAGGTGACTGCCCCCGACGTGGCGGTGTCGCTGCCCAGCGTGGGGCTGGACATCCAGGCGCCAGGCGCCAAGCTGGAGGGCGACATGGCCCTGGGAGACAAGGAGACGGCCTCACGCGACAGCAAGTTCAAAATGCCCAAGTTCAAGATGCCCTCCTTTGGCATGGCGGCACCCAGCAAGGACTTGGGAACATCCGTGGACGTGCCCGTGCCCAAGATCACAGGGGAGGCGACCCTTCCCTGCCCGAGCGGCGAGATGCAAGCCCCGGAGGGCAGCGTGCAACTGCCATCCGCTGAAATCGAGCTCCCCGGGGCTGAGGTGGAGGTGGCCCTCCCCGAGGGGGAGGTGAGGCTGGGCGAGCTGAAGGGCAAGGCAGAAGGGGCCAGGTTCAAGGGCCACATGCCCAAGGTGCAGATGCCCAGCATCAAGATGCCCACGGTGGACATCAAGGGCCCCCAGGTGGACATCACGGGACCCAAACTGGACCTGAAGGGTGCCAAAGGCCAGGTGGCAGCCCCCGACGTGGGGGTGTCGCTGCCCAGCGTGGAGGTGGACATCCAGGCGCCGGGCGCCAGGCTGGAGGGCGACGTGGCCCTGGAAGACAAGGAGATGGCCGCCAGGGACAGCAAGTTCAAAATGCCCAAGTTCAAGATGCCCTCCTTCGGCATGGCGGCGCCCGGCAAGCCCACCGACGCCTCGGTGGAGGTGTCCGGGCCACAGGTGCAGGCGGACGTGCGCCTGCCCTCCATCCACACCGACGTCAAGACCTGTGACCTGAGCATAGACCTGCCATCTGCCGACGTGGACGTCAAGCCCGGCGAGCTGGGTGTGAAACTCCCGGAGGGCCATGTACCGGAGGCAGAGCTCCAGGAACGCGACGCCACAACCGGACTCAAAGGGCACCTGCCCAAGGTGCACATGCCCAGCATCAAGATGCCCAAAGTAGACTTCAAGGGCCCCCAGGTGGACATCTCGGGGCCCAAACTCGACCTGAAGGGTGTTAAAGGCGAGGTGACTGCCCCCGACGTGGCGGTGTCGCTGCCCAGCGTGGGGCTGGACATCCAGGCGCCAGGCGCCAAGCTGGAGGGCGACATGGCCCTGGGAGACAAGGAGACGGCCTCACGCGACAGCAAGTTCAAAATGCCCAAGTTCAAGATGCCCTCCTTTGGCATGGCGGCACCCAGCAAGGACTTGGGAACATCCGTGGACGTGCCCGTGCCCAAGATCACAGGGGAGGCGACCCTTCCCTGCCCGAGCGGCGAGATGCAAGCCCCGGAGGGCAGCGTGCAACTGCCATCCGCTGAAATCGAGCTCCCCGGGGCTGAGGTGGAGGTGGCCCTCCCCGAGGGGGAGGTGAGGCTGGGCGAGCTGAAGGGCAAGGCAGAAGGGGCCAGGTTCAAGGGCCACATGCCCAAGGTGCAGATGCCCAGCATCAAGATGCCCAAGGTGGACATCAAGGGCCCCCAGGTGGACATCACGGGACCCAAACTGGACCTGAAGGGTGCCAAAGGCCAGGTGGCAGCCCCCGACGTGGGGGTGTCGCTGCCCAGCGTGGAGGTGGACATCCAGGCGCCGGGCGCCAGGCTGGAGGGCGACGTGGCCCTGGAAGACAAGGAGATGGCCGCCAGGGACAGCAAGTTCAAAATGCCCAAGTTCAAGATGCCCTCCTTCGGCATGGCGGCGCCCGGCAAGCCCACCGACGCCTCGGTGGAGGTGTCCGGGCCACAGGTGCAGGCGGACGTGCGCCTGCCCTCCATCCACACCGACGTCAAGACCTGTGACCTGAGCATAGACCTGCCATCTGCCGACGTGGACGTCAAGCCCGGCGAGCTGGGTGTGAAACTCCCGGAGGGCCATGTACCGGAGGCAGAGCTCCAGGAACGCGACGCCACAACCGGACTCAAAGGGCACCTGCCCAAGGTGCACATGCCCAGCATCAAGATGCCCAAAGTAGACTTCAAGGGCCCCCAGGTGGACATCTCGGGGCCCAAACTCGACCTGAAGGGTGTTAAAGGCGAGGTGACTGCCCCCGACGTGGCGGTGTCGCTGCCCAGCGTGGGGCTGGACATCCAGGCGCCAGGCGCCAAGCTGGAGGGCGACATGGCCCTGGGAGACAAGGAGACGGCCTCACGTGACAGCAAGTTCAAAATGCCCAAGTTCAAGATGCCCTCCTTTGGCATGGCGGCACCCAGCAAGGACTTGGGAACATCCGTGGACGTGCCCGTGCCCAAGATCACAGGGGAGGCGACCCTTCCCTGCCCGAGCGGCGAGATGCAAGCCCCGGAGGGCAGCGTGCAACTGCCATCCGCTGAAATCGAGCTCCCCGGGGCTGAGGTGGAGGTGGCCCTCCTCGAGGGGGAGGTGAGGCTGGGCGAGCTGAAGGGCAAGACAGAAAGGTCCAGGTTCAAGGGCCACATGCCCAAGGTGCAGATGCCCAGCATCAAGATGCCCAAGGTGGACATCAAGGGCCCCCAGGTGGACATCACGGGACCCAAACTGGACCCGAAGGGTGCCAAAGGCCAGGTGGCAGCCCCCGACGTGGGGGTGTCGCTGCCCAGCGTGGAGGTGGACATCCAGGCGCTGGGCGCCAGGCTGGAGGGCGACGTGGCCCTGGAAGACAAGGAGATGGCCGCCAGGGACAGCAAGTTCAAAATGCCCAAGTTCAAGATGCCCTCCTTCGGCATGGCGGCGCCCGGCAAGCCCACCGACGCCTCGGTGGAGGTGTCCGGGCCACAGGTGCAGGCGGACGTGCGCCTGCCCTCCATCCACACCGACGTCAAGACCTGTGACCTGAGCATAGACCTGCCATCTGCCGACGTGGACATCAAGCCCGGCGAGCTGGGTGTGAAACTCCCGGAGGGCCATGTACCGGAGGCAGAGCTCCAGGAACGCGACGCCACAACCGGACTCAAAGGGCACCTGCCCAAGGTGCAGATGCCCAGCATCAAGATGCCCAAGGTGGACATCAAGGGCCCCCAGGTGGACATCACGGGACCCAAACTGGACCTGAAGGGTGCCAAAGGCGAGGTGACTGCCCCCGACGTGGCGGTGTCGCTGCCCAGCGTGGAGGTGGACATCCAGGCGCCAGGCGCCAAGCTGGAGGGCGACATGGCCCTGGGAGACAAGGAATTATCTGCTAGACGTATCGCATTGAAGATCCCTGAAGGCAGTGTCCCTCTTCCTTGTTCTTCCCATTGGGCTTCTGTGGTTTCTTCGCAAGTTCACGGTAGTGACCAGGCTCTTGAAGAGACTTATTCTCTCGAGCTCAGTGATCCCAGCATCGGTGTAGGTGACATCTCTGTTTCCACAGTGGACCCTGATGGGGGCCTATCAATTGAAAGAGGTGGAGAAAAAAGCAAAATGAAGAAATTCCGTTTTAAAATGCCCAAGGTCTTTTCCCTTCCAGGGAAATCCTCTAAGACCTTGGTAGGCTTTCATGCAGATTCGGAGGTTTCTCTTCCTGGGAGTGGCTTGGCCACCCCCTTGGAGTTCGGTGGTGGCGGGTCTGTTGGCGAGTGTGAGCCTGTCGGGGAGCCATCCAGGCAGGAGCCGGGGCTCGCCTGGCCCAGTGCGCCTTCAGGCAGTGTTGATCTCCGCGGCCCCCACGCTGAATCCTCCACTGTCCTTTCCTGTGAGGGTGTCACACTTTCAAAGTACCAGGTGACTCTCCCCAGAGCCACCGTCTCTCCAGCGCTACCTCCGGGTACCCTCTCTGATTCCCAGGGAGAGGCTCACATTTCCAGCAAAGAGTGTACTGCAGACCTCTCATCCTGGGAGAGGCTGCCATTGTCCCAAATTGACAGCCATCCTGGCCCAGTGGACCCCTCGGTTTATACATCTTATGGTCAGGTGACTTTTCCTAAATTTCACCGACCAAAGTTTGTGTTTTCACCTCCAGCAGCAGGAGATGTGGCGGTTCCTCCCTGGGCCGTAGGGGGGGCCCTGTCTCCTCCCAGCCCAGTGTTGGGAGTCAGCTCCTCAGCCGAGGAAGTCATGGTATTCCCAAGGCCTGGTACTCAGCTGCCATCTGCAGGTGTGTCCATGTCTGAGGTGACAGAGGAGCCCGTGGGCACTGCCCGAACAGTAGGAATGACTCCAGCCAGGGACCCTGCTGAAGACGCTGACTGTGAAGGGAAAGGCAGTCCCTTGAAAATGCCGCAACTCAGGCTGCCGTCCTTCAGGCGGTCCCCGAAGAAGGAGATGGATCCCCAAGAGGATCCGGCACATCGCCTGGTTGCTGACGTGCGTCCGAAGGGCACCTTGCCTGGGCCTCCTGTTTCCCAGATGGAACCATACTTGGACAGAGAGAGGGGAAGGTTCAAGACACCTGGCTTTGCTGTGCCCAAACTGGCAGGTCCCAAAAGGAGGGCTTCCATGGGAGGGACTGGCCTGCCACAGGGAGACCTGGATCCCTCCCTGTCTAGTTCCCCAGCCGAGGGTGCCTCTCAGGCCACAGTGAGGGCCAGCGGTGAGGGTGGTGTTAGGGCCACTGGCGCAATGGTGGGCTCCCCAGACGGAGCAGGCGTGGACCTCCACCTGCCACAGGTCCACCTTCCCAGTGTGAGCTTTGTCCAACCCGACTTCAGACCCACTGAGCTCCAGGAGGAGGTGAGCCAGTCGATAGGTGAAGTTCCTCTTCCCAAACACAGCCTGTCTCTGGGAGATGGCAGCAAGGGGCATGGGCTTGGGGATGGCTCAGCAAGCCAGCCCCGGGGGCAGGTGACGGACCCCTCAACAGAAGACCCACTCCAGGCATCCAGCAGAACAACAGACACTGCAGCCCCCATAGTAGGAAGTGCAGAGGGAGACGCTACAGTGGGAGACGCGCTGGTGGGCTCTCAGGAGAGCTGGTTTCGAATGCCCTCGCTCCGCCTGCCCGGCTTCTGGCGCTCCTCCAGGGACAGAGGTGTGACTCAGGTGCCAGCGCCTGCTGCCAGCACACCAAGGCCAGGAGAAGCACAAGCTACAGTCAGGAGTCAGGGGGTCCATGTTTCTGGGTCAGAGGTGGAGGCCGCTGTGTCCCCACAGCCCCCAGAGGCAGAAGCAGACATGGCACATGTCCTAAGGCGAACTCTGGACAGCAAAAGCTTGAATCTGCACATGTCTCCTGCCGGGATGTCCGCTGGTGATCTTCCCACTGCCGAGGTCCAGCTCCATCCAGGCCAAGGCTCCCTGTCCCTTCAGATGCCCAGCGGGACACTTTCAGAAACCAAAGCTCCTCCAGGGGACGTGGGCAAGACTCCTGCCAGGGGGTTAGAGAGAGCAGAGCACTGGTCATCCCCCACCGAAGGCCCTCTGAGGCTGAAGGCTTCCAGGACTGACGTGCCGTCCCAGATTTCCATTGTTGACATGGGTCAGTTCTGGGAGGATTCTGTGCTGACTGTCAAATTCCCCACGTTGAAGGTGCCCAGGTTTACCTTCCCAGCCCCTGACTCCACAGCCGATGTCTTCATCCCTGCCGTGAGAGAAGTGTGGTGCCCGGACAACAGCCTCGACCTGGCCCTGCATAAGGAAAGCCCTGGAGTCTGGGATGCCAGCATCCTGAAGACAGGCGCTGGGGTCCCCAGGGAGCCGCCTGTGGTCCTTGACCCCTCCTTGGAAGCTTCCACCATTTCTAAGGTCAGAGTGCACATCCAAGGTACTTGGGTTGAGAGCCAAGAGGTCACCATACAGAATAGGGTGACAGCAGAGTTTGCTGACCTCTCAGAACCCCAGGCATTTTCTACTCAGATCGTGCGGGAATCAGAGATTCCGGCCTCTGAGATCCAGATGCCTTCCTACGGGTTTTCCTTGCTCAAGGGGAAGGTCCCAGAGCGCCCGTCACAGGCTCAGGTGCACGTGGTCACTGAGGACTCTGGGCCGCTGGAAACCTTGCAAGAGGCTCCCCAACAAGTCACCCCAGGAGCCAATCCCAGTTCCGGAGACCACCAGCCCGACAGTGGAGAACCGTTTGAAATGATCTCTTCCAGCCTCAACATGCTGGGACCGCAAACATTTACGTTTGAAGTTCGTTCTGGCCACCAGTTTGCAGACAGCTGTTCCGACGAGGAGCCTGCGGAAATTCTCGAATTCCCACCTGAAGATGGCCAAGAGGCAGCCACACCCCTGGAGGATGAAGACAGGGAGGCAAAAGAGAAACCAGAAAGCAAAAGGTCTGGTCTGTTCCGGTTTTGGCTTCCAAACATTGGGTTTTCTTCCTCTGCCCAGGAGACAAGCGCTGGTGCCACAGAAGATGTGCCAGAACTTGCTCCTGTGCAAGCACAGGAGGTGAAGCCTGCCGTCCACTCCGGGGTGGAGCTGCCAAAGAAGCAGGAGAAGGCAGGCTGGTTCCGATTCCCCAAGTTAGGCTTCTCCTCGTCTCCTACCAAGAAAAGCCAAAGCACTGAGGACAAGGTGGGTCTGGCGGAGCCACAGCTCCAGGAAGAAGCAGTCACCTTTTTTGATGCCCAAGAAAGCTTCTCCCCTGAGGAGAAGGAGGACAGGAAGCCAGCAGAGGCTGTGGCCACCGGGCCGGGCCCCAGAGCCATGGTGACATCTGCAGCCAGGAGGGAATTGGTCCTGCTGGAGCAGGGGCAGAAAAGCCAGTGACGGGCCTGTACCCAGGCCCACAACCAAGTGAGGGATGCAGGTGTGACTTGTCAGGGGAGGACAGGAGGAGGTCGGGAGGCTGAACGTGTGTCCTCCTCAACTCACAGAACGGAGAACCGAGAAGAAACCCTGCGGCCGTGGCAGATGCTCCTATCGTGGGACCAAAATCGTGCCCAGCTCCCCAAACTTTGGAAGCAAAGGAGTGTCCTGACTTCCCACAGGACGCCAAGAACCCATGGGGTTGTGTCTCCCTGAAGACGCTGCTGGACAAGGCCTTATTAACCCCATTTCTGGGGATCCACCCATGACGCCCCAGAGAACACGGCTGTTTCTGTGAGGAAGGGGTAATAATGGCCGTGCGTGTGGACGCAGGGTTTGGTGTCACCCTGTCCTGCCCTGTTGCTGCTTCCTGCCCAGTGTAGGCTCTGCTTGCTGCTTCAGGCAGAGGCTGGCATACCCTCTGGAAACCCTTGCCTGCACGCTCAGACAAAGCCCACTCCTCGGCTGACTGTCCCACCGGCCAGCTTTGGGGGGCTCCGTGTGGCATGCACAGAGGCTGCAAGCGCGGCGCTGACTGTGCTCAGCAGAGGCTGTGAGGACGTCCGTGAGCTGCCAGGAGGTTCCTGCTGGCGATGTGGCCCCTGCATGGCCATCGAGCCCCTCACGTACACGCTGCACAGACTTCCCACTCTGCTGTTCCCTGGATGGGCAATAAAGGAAGTGACACACCCACGGTAGTGGCTGCGAGGGCTTTTGTCTGGGGACACACACACTCCTGGTCCTAATCTCTACTGAGTCACTCTGGAAAACAGTCACGGTGAATCTCAGAGTGGCTTTCACTTAACCATTTGTCGTCTTATGAGCCAGCAGCTGGCAGAGACCAGGAGGAGGAAGGCAGGAGCCCGGGCGATCGGTGTGGCAGGGGACACGAGCACGCATGCCCCCGCCAGCTGGAAGGCAGAGCAGGGCCAGCACAGAGAGGGCCTCAGCCTGCAGGGTCTGTAGGTCTTTGGCCAGGACAGAGGCCCATCTCAAGCTCCCTTCACTGCAGCGCCCTGCTCTGAGCGCCCTCAGCCAAGGACAGCTAAGGGCAGCCAGTCCACCTGGGGTGGAGAATGAGGTCCAAAGGCGTCCCTAAGTGGCTGCGTCTCCTCCTCCCAGTTGCCCCAGACACCCTCCTGGTCCCACGGGCACGCAGTGTTCTGAGGATCCTGGCCCAGTTGGGCTCCTGGTGACATGCCCCTTCTCCCTTCAGGGACATGGCTGCTGTCATAGCTGTGAGTACAGGAGAAGAGCTGGGCTCTGAGCCCCTCTGGAGGACTGAGGGCCCGGAAGGGTGGCAGCCACAGGGAGCGGGACTGTGGGTGGGGAGGAGAGGCTGAGTCCGTCCCCCGAGCCACTGCAGGCAAGACATGTCTGCCTAGGGCTGGCAGGAAGTCACCAAGTTAGGGGCATGGAATCCTCTGGAAAGTGAGCTGACACCAGGGCCCTGAGTGGGGGCGTGAGGGAAGGTCAGTGTGTCCTTCATCCTGCTCTCGTGCTCCACCCCCAGGTTCCAGCCTCCCGGCCTGGCCATGCAGTTCCCTGAGAACACTGCAGTGGGGCCTGCCCAGCTCTGTGAGGTCTTCAGCGCTCTCTGACCCTGGAGTCAACGCCTGCGGTACTGGGCCTTGGTCTGGAGGCCGGAGAGGCAGCGGTCACATCCCATGGGGGCTGCTGAGCAGCACAGACCCCCAATCCCACTGTGTATGAATTAGCTGTGCCATGTGACAAATCACCACAAATTAGCGACTTAAAGACACACATTTATCACTCCCAGTTTCTGTGCTCCAGGAGTCTAAGCACAGCTCAGCTGGTCCTCTTCCCAGGGTCCCACAAGGCTGTGATTGAGTGATGGTGAGGCTGCGGTTTCATCTCCAGACTTGACTGTGGAAGGAGATGCTTCTGAAACTGGCCTTCTTTTTGGCAACATTCAGTGCCATGCAGGCCTCTCTGTGGGAAGTCTCCCAGCCTAGCAGCCACCAGCAGGGGGCGCTCCCAACTGTTACATCTTACATCCCAGAACCACCTCTGTGCAGTCTATTGGTTACTAGCAAGGACAGGTCTCCCTGAGCCTCAAGGGGAGGGGCTCACAAAGGGCAGAATCCCAGGAAGCGGGGAGTGGGTCTCTTGGGAGCAGGCCTTCCCAGCTACCACTGAAGTGTGGCCACTAGACCGGAAGTGTGTGGAAACTTGCCCTGGCTGAGGACCACTGGGCGGTTAGTTGGCTGTGGCCTTTCTACTTGTCCCATTGTGGCCTGGAGCACAGAGCCATCCTGGACAACAGCTGATAGACCTGGGGAGCAGGCTGAGAGCTCCAAGACACATGCAGCTGCAGGACCAACAGTCAGAGAGCACGCCTGCCCAACAGCCCTGGAGGGCAGGCAGGTCCGGGCTGATGTCTGCACCTGGGCAGGGAATGGGAGGCGCCGGGCCTGTCTTGATCTGTGCAGCTCCCAGCAGGCCAGCCCCCACAGGCCCCAGCAGCCTTGCGGCGCTGCATGTCTGGGCAGGGAGGCAGGCTGCGTGTGCGGGGAGCCCCTTCACAGAGAGGATGCTGATGTCTGAGGGGTCCAACGGCAATCTAGCTGCTCTCCTAGGGGCATGGGACTGGGGTGGGGGCTGGGAAAGGGCGCCCAGGAGGTGGGAGAGCAGGACCCTGGCATCCACTTGCTTAGCTCCCTTGGCATCTAGTGCCCCTTGGACCACTGAGCCAAGCCCACGCTCCAGCCTTGCGTGACCTCGGGGCTTCCACCATGGCAGGTGGACTCGCAGCCTGGTCAGCAGCCAGTCGGAGAGACAGTCATCTGATCCAGCATTCCTATTGGAAAGGCTGGAACAGAATTCAGAGCCTGCTTCTGCAGAGCAGGTGCCGAGGTGGTGCCCGGGTAGGGCGAGCTCCAGGGGGGCTGCATCCAACCCCATGCAAGTTTGGCATCCCCTTCCCCAGCTCAATCCTAGGTCTTCACTCCGCCCCACAGTCCTGGGCCCACCCCCAGGCACCAGGCTCCGCCCCACAGTCCTGGGCCCACCCCCAGCCCCTCCGACCCTCCCCACTCCCCCACACACACACCCCCACACCCCAACCCCTGCAGCAGGCCTTGCCCCACAGCCCTGAGTCTCTGTCGGCTACACCAACAACCAACTGCCCAGAATGCACCTGGTGGTCATGGGGAGGCCAGTCCATTTGCTCTTGCTCTCCGCCCCCAGCCAAGGGCTCTGGGCATGAAGGATCCCTCCATAGTCACTCGTGTGCCCACCTGCTGCCCCATCCCTGGGTTTCTGTGGGCTGGGACTGGGCACTGACGAGAGTCACGAGCTCCCATGGCAGACACCCTTCACCACCTTGCCCAGCAGCCATGTGGACATGGGCTCTTTGCAGTGTCAGGAGGCCGAAACTCCAGCCTCAGGCTGGGGGGGGGGGGGTGCAACACTGCTGGGTGCACACAGAGAGATGGGGAGGCATACATACTCCAAAGGCCCCACTTGTGGGCCAAGATTGCAGTTCTGTGGGAGTCGGGGAGAAGCATCCTGGCGGGTTCCCTGGAGGAGGTGAGGTTTAGGGGGCTGTATTTGGAGAGCAGGGGGGAGCAAACAGTTTGCACCTCTGGACATTGGGCAGTCTTGACTCTGACCAGGGCTTGTGAAGCAGAAGCTACTTGGAGCTCAGACTGGGGGACAGATGGGAAGGCCAGTGTCCACTGAGAGCTGTGCAGGCTGGGAGCCGGGAAGGGCTATACCTCAGCCCTGCCACACACAGTCCTGGCCCTGGGCTTGTCCGTCTAGGCCCACAGCATAGCGGGAGCTCCAGTCTCGCTCAAATAGTTGCCGTAGCTGCTCCTGCACGGTGGCCACCCCTGGCTGGGTGCTGGAGTTCCTCTGGCTGACCACCAGGCCCACACCTGAGGTGCTGCTAAAGTAATCTTCCGACCAGTTGGAGGTACCTGTGGGGCATATGAGAAAGCAATGCTGGGCAACTGGACTCATACAGGCCCCTCCAGCCTGGCCAATCCTATGGCCTCAGTCACAGTTTTGGAGACACATGGGCACCACAGCTGCTCTGCTGCCATCGAACTCCACCCATGGCAGCCCCTCCCGACAGGATGGCCAGCTAGCTCTTCATATGGAACTATGCCCACATCATCTGGGGACAGGTGTCCTGACAGTGTTCTGGGACTCGGTGCTAGGATTCCCCTGCTGCCCCTGTGGGGCTGGGTGACAGCAGGGCTGGTGGCCTGTCCTCAGAACTCCAGGGGAGACCCCATAGAGACCCCTCAGCAGCCCCTGTCCTGCAGGATGCACACGGCATATAAGAGCAGTGTCCCCTTCAGCACCCTGGCCTGGCCACGGCCTGGGGGCATGGCCCCTTCTGCGGATTTGTGTGGCCTCTGTGAGTCCCGTCCCCTAACCTGGCACCCTCACAGCTTAGGGCCCTGAGGCTGCCCGGGTCTGAGACCCTGCCCAACCTCCCCCAGCGGCTCACCTATGTAGGCCGCTTTCTCCGTGACCATGAATTTGCTGTGGTTCACCCTGCTGAACGGGATGTTGGAGTGGTTCCCCACGGGCACAATGAAGACTTTCTTTGAGGACAGAGAGGGAGCGTGTCAGGGAGGGAAGGGCCACCCCCCCACCAGCCCAGGGCCGGATCCTCACCACATCCACTGACACGCCGGCCTCGGGGTTGCTGAGGGCTTGCAGGGACCGCAGGTAAGGGAACATGCTGGGGTCCGTGTTGAGGCCACAGCTGACCAGCAGGCGCACCTGCACGCCTCTGCTGAAGGCCGCCGCCCGCAGCGCGTTGTCCAGCACTGGCCAGTACCTGGGGAGGGGAAGGTCAAGGTCCTCGGGCCAGGTCCTGGCAGGAGGGGAGTGTGCCCACTGGCAGAAACTTCCCCACCCTGCAGGCCCCCGGTTGCCACCCAGAACCACCTGGCAGGGCGGCTGAAGCGTGTGGTGGGGAAATACTCCATCACGGAGGCATAGATGAACCTCCGGGCCGCCGCCATCACTGTCAGCAGTGCTTCCAGGTCCCGGGTGCGGCCATAGGGGCAGAGTGCGGGCGGCGACGCCTGTACAGGGAGACAAGGCCCCGAGGGCTTGCCCGTGCTGAGCCGCTTGGCTCCTGGACCTGTGACCCCACCATGCACCCACTGCCCACATCTGGGATCCAGGAGGAGGACAAGAGGCACTGGCTGGAGAACTGGGTGGACAGCAGGGCTGGCCCTGGCTTCTCTGAGCGACAGCCCCCGTGCCAGGCAAGGCTTCTGCACCCGCTCAGGGACGTGCCCTGCTCTGATACCCTGCTCTGTAGGTCAGCCACTGACGCAGCTGGGGGGCCACCCCCGATAGAGGGCATCTGCTGGTGGGCACGAGCCGCCCGCCCCTCAGTCTGCCGCCTTTCCCTGCAGGGCAGCAGAATCGCATGACGAGCTGTTCCTGTCCCTACCTCCCCGGCCTCTTGACCCCACCCGGCAGTGTGCTTGGCGACCCCAGGGCCACAGGACACCTGGCACTGCCCCGGGGCCTGCCGATGACAGCCTGCGCCTCGCCCTAGGGTCACAGCCCCCCACAGCGCTGGCTCCCTGGGCTATGTCCCTGAGGACCCAGCAGTGCTGTGGTGTCTGCAGAGCAGGCCCAGGTGCAGCAGGGTCTGGCCGGCCAGGAGGGCGGGGACACTGCTCGAGCCCTCTTACTGAGAAGTAGGCCGTAGTGGGCACTCCGGCGAAGCGGGCCCAGAGGGGCTGGAAGCGGTTGAAGTGGGATGAGAAGTGTCGAGGCCAGTGTTTAGGGAGCACAGCCTTGGGCGCCCCCAACACCCAGTAGGTCTGGAAGGTCTTCTCCAGGTCCCGGGCCAGGCGGCTACAGTTGTAGATGACTGCGCCAAGCTCCTTCACCTGCAAGAATGGGACAGCGGCTGTGGGAGGAGGCCACTCTGTGCCCTGTGTGGGTCCCCCAAGCCGGGGGCTGGACGGCTGCAGCCCCCACGCGGGTGGTCCGCCCATAGCAGTGTAGCAGAGTGTTGGGGAAGCTCTGGGGTGGGGTGCCCAGTGGGTCCCTGTTTTTCTCGAATATTGTATTCCAACGATCAAAGCAATACATGTTTATTACCCAAAAAATCACAGAAAATGCATACAGACACAAAGAAGGAAGAAAAGATCATTCTTCTCTCGTCACATGCCAACCATGATTACCATTGCCATCATTCTCGGACAGGTTTTTAATGCCTTGCTTTTCCAAAAAGGGACCAGGCTGAAGTGACCAGTTGCAGGAGGTCCCACAGCATGAGCCCAGTGGCTGTGTACAATTCTGTAACTGAAGGGACCAGCCTCCTGTGGGTCCCGCTGTGCTTATGCTATAGAAGTGGCTGCATCAACCAAGCTTCCGTTCAGTGACTAGCTGCAGGGGACATCAGGCAAAGCCCCCAGAGTGTAGGGAGGGGACGAGCGCCAGGTGGGTGTCCCTCTCTGGGCTCTGGTACTCACCTGTGTCAGGGACCGCCAGTCCATGTTGGCACTACCCATGTAGATATGCCGCCCATCCACGACCCAGAATTTGGAGTGCAGAACGCCCCTGGTGAGCTGCCCCATGGGCACGTGTCGCACCTGGGCACCTGGCCGAGAGTCCAGGACAACAGACTGAGCTAGCATCCTGGTGAAACTCAGCTCTTTACAGGTGGGTTGGCTCATTTATCCTCACGATAGCCCTAGTGGGTTGATGCTATTATCATCCCCATTTTCAGGTAGGGAAACTGAGGCATTCACTGGCTTGGGCCTCTCTGCAGCTCCAGTCCAGAGCCTGCCTTTGTAATGATGGTGCCCACTGCCTCTTGCGCCCAGCTGAGCCTCCACCCACAGGTTAGAGCACCTGGGCTCAGCAGGACCCAAGGCCACCCTATGCTGTGCCCCGTGGAAAGGGACACTCCCAGCTCCTTGGAACCAGCCAGCCTTGGTGGAGCTGACTGGCCAGAAGGAAGGAGCTGGCAGCCCTGGACTCCTGCCTCCCATGGTCCTGGGGAAGTGCAGGGTGTTTCCCGGCCTCCCCACAGCAGCCCCGCTGCAGGGTCCCTCTCCATGGCTCCAGCCGTCAGCCACGCCGGCCCTGGCACAGAGGTTACAGGGCAGGCACCTACCTCGGGTAGCCAGGACCTGCAGGTCAGTAGAGTTCCTGGCCAGCGTCGGGTAGCTAGTGGCCACAGCCAGGGAGACGTTCCTGTCCAGGAGCTGCTGCAGCTTCTGCAGAAGGGCCTCCCCCTGCGAACCCAGCCTTGAGTGCCAAGCCCAGGCCAGCCCTCCATACCTTCCAGCAGGAAGGACCCAGCCTTCCCCAGGGGCCACCCAGACTGCCCACAGCTCAGAGTCAGACGTATGTGCTGCCAACTGGCAGTGCGCCTGCAGGGGACCACCTGCAGAGGGGGGCGGGAGAGGGGTGGGCGAGGCACATACCAGATGGGACGACGAGTCGTTGACCCCAATGTCGGCCCCTGTGAGGGACCAGTAGTAGGAAGCCACGTGGATGCTCTCCTGGGCAGTGTCCAGCAGCTGCATCCAGGCCTGGGCCAGGGGCTGGGCAGACGGGCTGCCAGCTGCAAACCGCAGGTCCTGGGGGGTGCTTTCCACGAGGACCAACCTGCAGAGGCAGCAAGTGGGGCCCGAGCCTGGCCTCAGAAGCCATCAGCCTGCCTGCCATTACCTGCTCTGTCCCCACTAGCCAGTCGAGGGGGTATCAGGGTCACTGCCTACGTGGCCCCAAGGCTGAGCCCAGGCCAAATGTGCAGGGAGGCGCAGCCGACCATACTGGGCAAGGCTAGCCTGAGGGGGACGGTGACATCCAGGGAGTGGCCTAAGAGCAGAGCAAATTGGGGACCCAGACCCCACCCCCAGGACCCTCACCTCACTGTCCACTTTCCCCAGGAAACTGCATCTTCCAATAGGAGCTGGCAGACGGCAACTCAGCACACCGAGCAGAACCCAGGGGGACCACAGGCGGTGTCCAGGGGCTGAGACCTGCCCACCCTCCCAGCAGACCTTGCAGGTCACTCACTGGCAGGAGTCCAGCTGCTGCTGCGTGGTCTCCCCTCCAAGGGGCTTCCAGGTCAGGCTGGAGCCACGTCCCCGGGACCTGGTGGGCCCTTCCTTGGGGTGCAGCTGGCCCCAGATGGACAGATGGGGTACTTGCCACAAGAGGTAGATGAGAGTCACGGTGCCAAGCCACAGCATGGCCAGTTTTTTCAGCGCCTGCAACTGGAGAAGGCGTCCCCGGTTGTGTGGGCATGCCCTACTTCCGGGTGGGCCGTGAGGGTCCCTCCAGTGCTGAGACAGAGAGTGTCCCCAGCTCCCAGGGAAGGCCAGCCCTGCTGCTGGGGTGGGGCGAGTGGGCAAGGGAGAGAGGAATGGCACTGCACGCAGCAGGGCCCAAAGCCACCGTGTTGGTAGGATCAGGGGGTCTGGGACCCACTCTGTGTCACATGGTAACTGACTATTCCCCAGGACTCCCCCCACCCACGACAAGGAGGTGGGCAGATGCTGAGCAGCCCGCTGGCTGGGGTGACACTGAGGCTCCCCCATGGCTGGTTTTGTCCCTGCCACCCTGCCCATGGGGCCCTGTGAGGCCTCGGCTCTCAGTCCTACCATGCCCGCCTCTCTGCTCCGTGAGCTGGGGGGTGGCATGGGGCAGGGCCATGCAGGGGCCACCGAAGCTCTCTGTGGAAGCCTCAGCACCTGCATAGAGCAGCCTGGTGTCACCCGCAGCCCCAACCCAGCCCAGAGTGGCCCACGGTGCCCAGGCAGCTGGGTGCCCGGGACACCCCGTGGGGGACCTGCAGACACCTGCTCAACCCCCAGAGGCCTCCCCACTCCTGCCCAAGGTCACACCCCGAGTGTGAGGCTCCACTCAGCTGGTGGTGGGCCCTGACACTGGCAGAGCTCCTGGCCTTTCGTGTGTGTGTGTGTGTGTGTGTGTGTGTGTGTGTGTGTGTGTGTGAGTGGCTGTGTGTTCCCCTCTCTCGGTCTCCCTCTTGGTGGGTTTCTGGTGTCAGAATCTCAGTTCCTTGTTTCAACCACAACTGCAGTGAGTGTGAGAGATGGTTCTGCTTTTGAGTTTGGTCCTTATTACAGGCCTAAAAATAACCGCTTCCCTTCCCAGGCTGGTCCCCTGTCCTGGCTGGGAAGGTGCCACACAGAGAGGGTGGAGAGGCCCAGTATGGGCTGAGTGGGGACCCCCTGATGTTACCAGGGGGGCAATTGTCTGAGTGGGTACCCCGTGATGCTACCAGGGGACCATGGGCTGGGACCATGGGACCCCACAACACTATCGGGGGACTGTGGGCTGAGTGGGGACCCTGTGATGCTGTCCAGGGACTCTCCCTCTGCAGCGGGACTCTGCAGCCAGCTGGGGACAGAGGATTCATCTGCTCAGAATGGTCACTCCCCAAGGAGCCAGAAGGCAGATCGGCTGGGCCTCTGCTGGCGTTGGACCTCTCCCCACAGTGGCCTCAAATGGCACCATATGCAGGGTGTTCCTGAATTCAGTGTGTCCTCCCTGGGGTAGAGAAGAGCCTATGCACGGTGACTGGGTCACCCTGGTCGGGCAGCCTCTGACATGTCCACAAGGGACGGGCACAGCCTCCCCTCTCTTCCTCTGGACTTGGTGGGGAAAGGCCTCTGCGGCCTGGGGCCTGGGACAGGTCAGGAGCGGCCTGCTCAGCCCTCGGTGTCTGGGGTCTGTCAGGGGCTGTCCTCCCATGGGACACACTGGCTGGCCTCAGCGTGGCGAGGGAGGCCACAGGAGCTGGGCCTGGGGGCTGTGTCTGCCCCGAGCCAGCACATTACAGGGTGGTGGGGGCCTGGAAACCAGAACGAGAGAGGGTGACTCTGGCAGAGTCCCTGAGGGCTGGCACCCCTCCCTGCTGGGAAGTCCCCACAGAGGGGAGTCAGGGTGCCTCCCCACCCCCAGAAGGGAGCTCAGGCTCGAGGGTGCTCCCCCAGGCCCTGGCCTCGCTGGCACTTACCTCTGGGGGTCTTGCCTTGACACCCATCTTGGCTCCAGCCCCAGATGTCAGGCCCTCAGCTCTCCGGGTGGACGGGCTCCAGAGGCTGCCTCTACCCGCCCACCCCCACCTGCATCCTCTCTGCAGCCCTGCTTCCCCTTGTGGTCACTTCCTCTTAGTCCTGATGCCTCCCTCTGCTCTCTCAACAGACATCTGAGGCAGGGTGGGCCAGCTTGGGGGTGGGGCTGAGAACTTTCACCTCCAGACAAAAATCATTCTTCCTTCTGCCTCCCAAGGAGGAAGCATTCCAGGCACAGAGTTATGTATCAGTTAGGCCTAAAGCAAGCCACAGGGACCCAACGAACTGTGGCTTGAGGAAGATTGTTTCTTTTTCTCTCACACTAACCAAGTTCAGGGGCTGGCAGCCTAGAGATGGTGTTGGCTCCGCAGCCATGGGAGCCAGGTCCCTCCAGCTCTCAGCTGGTTCCTAGGGTTGACCAGCAGTTTCATGGCCCCACAATGGCTGCTGAAGCTCAGCCATCACCTCCATGTTCCTAGCAGAGTGTTAAGGACGTCCCAGAGGCTTCCTGGAAGTCCCATAGGACACTTCCACTTATATCTCATGATCTAGAACTTAGTCACATGGTAACACCTAGCTGCAAGGAAGGCTGGAAAATGGTAGCAGCGAGGACCTCCATCCTGGAAAATGCAGGTGGGGCCACTCCTTGGCCTGTCTGAAAAGGGAGGCCCAGCTGTAGGTTGCCGTGCTCAGCCCTAGCAAGGGGCTCTGCCTCACCCCTCACCCTCCCACTGGGGCTTCCTGAATATAGGACCCTGCTGCACTGCAGACTTGACCCTTAGAATAGCTCTTTCACTTTAAATGAGTTCTGAGTGTCTGCCCCAGCTTCCCCTTGTAAGTTCTCATTCAGGGCAGGGGCTATAGGGGACCCTGTATAGGGTGCTGGCCTCAGGGTGACCACCTGCCACTCAGGTGGGTAGCAGTTCCCAAGGTCAGGGTCAACAGGGGATCCCTGGGCCAGGGTGGGTGGGCTGGGAAGGGAATAGGGAAGAGTGCCCCCCAGATCCCTCACTTTCTTCCTGGACCCTCTATGCCAATCTGGCCTTGGGGTCATTTCCAGGCCACAACCAGGGTGGTCTCTGCTCTCTGGCTGGGACGCTGATGCCTGAATTTTGCTGGATCAGGGCCAGGGTTTTTTTCATTAACAAACGCATCCTCACTTTCCAGGATAGTTTCAAGTTGTTGTTCAAGTGGCTGCTCAGAGCTCCCATTGCTCCACGTCCCCCACAACACATAGTGACGTCAGACGTTGTAAGTTCGCCAGCCTTGTGGGTATGAATGATGCCCGAATTACCTGATTGTGAAGGACGTGGTGTGTGTTTCTGTGTTTGCCCCTTATGAGGGCCTCCTCTTCCATGAAGCCCTATTTATGTCTTTGGCCCATTTTTAAATTGAGTTGTTGACTTTTTCTTATAGATTTGGAGGATTTACTTAATTTTCTTCATTGTCACACCTGAAACTAATATAATATTGTATGTCAACTGTAAATGAAGAATAAAAAATTATTTAAAAAAATAAAAAAATGGAATAAAATTTTTTAGACTTCATAATGATAAAAAGACTCATCAACCAGGAATACAACAATTCTAAATTATATGCACCTAACAACAAAGCTTCAACATAAATGAAGAAAAACTGACAGAATGAAAGGGGAAATAGAGAAATCCACAATGGCAGTGACAGACTTTAACACAGACCTCACAGTAACTAGTAGAAAAAGTAGAAAAAAAAGTAAAAAATTAATGTGGCTAAAGAAAACTTGAGCACAATTAGTAAAGCTGATCAAATTGACAAGAAAAAAAAAAGGAAGTATAGGGCAGCCAGATGGCTCAGTTTGTTAGAGTGTGAGCTCTTAACAACAGGGTTGCCCGTTCGATTCCCACATGGGCCAGTGAGCTGCGCCCTCCACAACTAGACTGAAGACAATGAGCTGCCGCTGAGCTTCTGGAGAGGTGGCCAGATGGCTCAGCTTGTTAGAGCGCGAGCTCTCAACAAGGTCCCGGTTCAATTCCAGCATCGGATGGTGGGCTGCGCCCCCTGCAACTAAGATTGAAAAACAGCGACTGGATTTGGAGCTGAGCTGCGCCCTCCACAACTAGATTGAAGGACAACAACTTGACTTGGAGCTGATGGGCCCTGGAGAAACACACTGTTCCCCAATATTCCCTAATAAAAAGAAAATTTTTTTAATGGAAGTATACATATTCTTTTCAAGAACATATGGGACAGTTTTCAAAATTGTCCCTATATGGGCCACAGAGCATTCTCTAAACTGGATGAAATAATTTAATGTATTCTGACCACAGTGGAAATAGGCTACAAATCAATAACAAAAGAATAACTGGAAAATTCTCAAATGTTTGGTCATTTCTCAACATACATTGAAAAACTCATGAGTCAAGGAAAAAAATCATAATAGACATGAGAAATTGTTTTACCTGACTGATAATGCAAACACAATATATCAAACTTTATGGGATCAGCTAAAACTATGCTTAGAAGGAAATCTATCGCCTTAAATAGATATATCAGAAAAATAATTCTGGAAATCAATGCTTATCCATCTTGAGAAGGAAGGAAAGAAAGAAAGAGAGAGAGAGAGAGAGAGAGAGAGAGAGAAGAAAGAGAGAAAGAAAGAAAGAAAGAAAGAAAGAAAGAAAGAAAGAAAGAAAGAAGAAAGAAAGAGAGGAGGGAAGGAAGGAGGGAGGGAAGAAAGGAAAAGAGAAAGTCTAAAACAGGGGGAAAAAGAAACCAACAAATAATAAATAAGAACAGAAACTAATGAAACAGAAAAGAAAAGTAAACGCATAATAGAGAAAATCCACAAAATCAAACACCCAGTAAGACTGAACAAGAGAAAGAAGGTACGAATCACCAATACAGGCAGTGAGAAAGAAGGAACAGACCGTACAGATACTTAAAAGATAACAGGAGGGTATTAGGAACAACTTCACTCCATTAAACTCATTTTCTATTCTTCATCACTTTTAAAAATTATTATTACAGTGTAACAATATAACACACACTTGTATATGCAGGGGGTACAGATTTCAAGAGCTCGACCTAATGAATGTAACGTAACGCACCTGTGTGGTCACCATTCAGATGAAGACGCAAGACATTCCCTCAACCACCTTCTCAGCCGACACCTCCTCCAAGAGGTAACCAGGACTGTGACGTGACACACATGCTCACTGCATTTACATGTTAGCTTCTGGCTATGCCTATGGATTCATCGGAAGGTGTGAAGTCAAAGTTCCTCTCTATTGCTGCGTTCTGTTCAGTGCACAGACGTACCAGGAGCGACACCTGCTGTGTTGATGGCCATGGGTGTCCCCAGTGTGGGACTGTGTGATCAGAGCTGCTGAGAGCACGCTTGCACTCTCTGGTGATCTTGTGCCTAGTGGAATCGCTGGGCCAGAGGCAGGGAAATTAAGGCCCTAGTAAACACTGCCAGTTTCCCCCAAATCATCAAACTGCTCTGCTCTCACCAGCCATGACGCAGACCCTGGTTTGAGCGATGCTGGTGGGCGCCATGGTATCTCATGGTTTTAATTTGTATTTCTCCGACGCCAGATGACATGGAGCATCTTTTCATGTAGTTATCTGACCACTCGGATATCCTCCTGCTAACTGCCTGATCATGACATTTGCCCATTTTTTATTGGGTCATCTAGCCTTTTCTGGCTTGTAGCAGTTATTATATATTTTGGAACAAATTATTTGTTAGACTTAAATATACTTAATATTTTTTCCTTTTCACTTCTTAAAGATGTCTTTTGATTAATTGTCTTTGGGGACAAGTGGGGCCAAAGAGGTGAGACCACGTCTGTTGCTCCCTCCAGGCCTCACCTCTAGACGTGGTCCCACACTCCTGACTCCTGAAGGTATCCACTGGGTAGCAGGAGGGCCAGTCAGCAGACTGGTGTGGGGAGCACAGTTGGCACGAGGAGCAAAATTAGTATGGTGGAACACACTGGTGCAGAGAACAGACCTGGTGATGGAACAGAGCTGGTGCGGAGAACAGACCTGGTGTAGGCAAAATGCTGAGGTACAAGCGACTCCTGTTTTGCTGGCTAAGTGACCCCGTGAGCAGGCTCTGGTGGTGGCTTTGTGGGCTCCCAAGCATAGCGGACACTAGCTCCAGCCAGGCGTGTCCCTCGTGATCGCCCGCAGTATGAAGACATGGGGCTGTAGGCACTGGGTGATGTGACATCAGCACACAGTGGTGGTCAGTCCCCTCCACAGCCGTCAGAAGGGGAGAAGATACGGGGAGCCCAGTGCTCAGCACAACGCCCTGCTCTCCTGCTGCCTTTCTGGGCCAGGCACAGCCTGCTAGGGGCGTGCGCTTGGCCCTTGCAGCCTTCAACCACTTGAATACAATTACTTTTCTTTGAGAAGCAAACATCTAGAAATTTCCCTGCTTTGCTTTCCCACCTGGGCTGCCACCTAGTGGCGATCTCTCTGCATTGCAGTGTCCCTTGGTCTTGGGAATCAAATTGGATTTCCCAGCCCAGGAAGGGAGACCCCTTGGGCCAAGCATCGCCTTGCCACACACCACCGGTGGAGAAATGAGGCCAAGGTGAAGACACAGGGATGTTGCCACGTGATAGAATGATTTATTAGAACAAATTCCATGAGAAATCATATAAAATAACCATTTCCTGAAAGACACCCACAGACCACCTGAGGACAAACACAGAGAAGCCTCCACGAAGCCAAATAAGGTACCAATCCCAGGTCAAGGGCTGGGGGTGGGGGCACAAGTTTATGAATAAAAACATTGTGCAGTGAACGTGGGGGGAGGCGGTGCCGATGGAGAAGGGGGCGTGGACAAAGGAAGGGGGCGTGGACAAAGGAAGGGGGCGTGGACAAAGGAGCATGGCCGCTGTGACCAGTTTCCAAGGATGGGCTGTGGGCAGCTATTTGGGGCATGCGGGGGTTGGGAGACTCGGACTAGCACCTCCTCCGAGTGACACAGCAGGCTCGCGGCGTGGGGGCCGGGTGCGGACCCCACTGCCACTCACACACGTAAACATCAGGTGTGGCACAGGGCAGTGCACTGGACGTCACATCAGCTGAATGTAAACAGGGAGCCGCATCACCCCCCCCCCACGGCCTCTGCCCAGTTGGACCCTCCCACAATCGACGACACTTGCACAGATGCCAGGCAGGTGCACAGCGCCCACACCACTCTGGTGGAGGTGGGAACCCCCGCCCCACCTGCCACAGCCACCAGGCTCTTTGGCTCCAGAAACACAGGTCCCCCAGGAGGGGCCACCTCTGCTTGCCTGGTCCGTCCCGCTGACAGAATCCTGAGAAAACGAAACTGCTCCTGGCGCCTGTCCCTACCCCACCCCAAGGGATCAGGGGCCTGCGGGGCCCGAGCTGCATGCAGATGCCCCATTAATGCCCAGTGTCCAGGACGAGGACGATGCATTGTCTCAGGAGCTTCTGGAAACCTGGCTCTCGCCACTTTGGTCTAGCGCTCACCAGCACCCAGCCCAGAACCACTGGAAGCCCAGTGCAGAGGCCCAGCACCTGTCACTGGGTCAGGTCCTGAGTGTGCAGATGTGCCTGGGCCGGCTGTGTGTGTGTGTGCGTGCGCGTGTGCACATGTGTGGCCAGCCCGGCCCATGTTCAGCTGGCCTCCCCTGCAGCCGCTCATGCTCAGTGGGTTTGGCAGTTGTGTTGGCACCAAAGGCTTGAAGCAGTGGGGTTCCTGCCCCAAACGTCTCCACGGCCACAGCCCTGCCCCAGCTACTGGACTCTGGGGCAGCTGGGGGCCACCAGGCTGCTCAGCAGAGCTGGCCGCAGCACCCCGCCCGGCCCACACCCTCAAATCCTGGGGTGTCACAAGCCCCTCCCAGCTCCATGTTTGGCACTGAATGACCCCGCAGCTCAGCCTGTTTGCTTGGCCCCAGACAGCACAAAGGGTCAGGACAGGTGAGCACATGCTGCCCTCCCCCAGACCACGAGGCAGGAAGGGGCCCTTCCAGGCTGGGGAGGCTGCTGAAGTGGAACAAACTGTTCTTTCAATGAAAGCTAAAGACAAAAGTGACAGAGAGGAGGCGGGGATGCGCCTGCAATGCTGGCCCTTGGCAGTGGCCACAACAGCAACTGGGCCAAGAGGCCGGCGGGGCTGGACAACCGGCGGGGATGCTGCCTGGGAGCTGAGAGGGGGCCTGGGCTGGAGGCGCCCGCCCATGGGGTTATGGCACGTGTGGGGTCTCTGGTGAACCGTCCACAGCCAGGAGGGGCCGCAGCGGTGGGTGGGGTGAGCAGGAGGCACCAGACACTCACTCGCACACAGGGAGGCTGCCCCGGCCCCACCACCTAGATCAGGAACCTCTCTGAGTCTGGGAGGAAGTCAGGGAGGAAGGAGGGGTCTGGGAGGCTGGGGGACCCACAGTTGGCCCTCTGTGGGAAGCTCCTCAGTGATAGGGCCGAGGGGGGCGAAGACGGGCTCTGGGCAGCCGGCCGCACCTTCCCGAGCTGGGCCGAGCCTGCAGAGCCCCTGTTTCCGGTCAGCAGGTCCAGGTTCCCGCTGGGGTCCACAATAGCATTGATGACTGGGGGCAGGGAAGGGGAGGCAGGGTTAGGCCTGCCGAGGGTCCTGCCATGCCTCCCACGGCCGCCCCGGGGCCTCCCCGAAACTATGGGCATGAGGCAGGTCTCCCACCAAGGGTCCTCGGGCCCGCCCCCTGCCTGCCTGGACTGGAAGCACCAATGAGGACCCCCAGATCTGGGCCATACCCACCTTCCAGCTGCTTCTGCACACGTCTTAGTTCTTTCAAGATGGAGCTGATTTCCTGGAAGTGAGGCAGGAATAGTAGATGGAACAAATGGAGCCAGACCCCCAGTGGGTTGCCTCACCCCTGGGGCTCTGGAGGCAGGAGTCGGGGTCCCGGGCTTGGGCCAGCTCCCCCACTCCCTCTCGGTAGCCAGATGGGCTGGGGGACCCGAGTCAGGAGGGGCCTGCCTGTCCCAGCAGGGGTCCGGCCCGGCCACCCTCACCTTGTTGGACGTCTTCAGGAGGGGCACCTCGTTCTCGGCGTTGATCCTGGCTTCCAGGTCCTCCCATGCACGCCCTGTGTTCTGAAAGAGGATCCTGCCCACGCGAGGTGGGGGGCAGGCAGAGGACGGTGAGGATGTGCCTGCAGCACAGCACCCTCACAGGCCCTCCGCCCACCACGGCGATGCTCACACCAACCCAGGGGACACTGAGGCCTGGAGCAGGACCTGGGTTGCTGGTACCAGAGTCTGTCTCTGCCTGGCATGGGTCAACGCTGGGAAGGACTGGGGGGAAGCGGAAGTGGGGGTGGGGAGGGGTGCGGCACGGGTCATCCTGGGGGCTCTGGCTCCCCCAGGCTCAGGGTGTGGTTGCCGGGAGCCATGACACGCACATGTGCACACACGTGCCTGTTGGAGCCTGTATGCTATGAGGGTACCAGCCCCACAGGGTCCCGGCTCCAGGCACATGTTCGCATCTGAGGGCAGTTTGGCTGGGCATCCACTAAGCAGTCGGGGCTTGGCAGCCCCTTCCCTTCCCGGCAGGGCATTTAGAGGCCCACTCACTTCATCTTCTCGGCGAGGTGCTCTGTGTTCTCGCGGATGGCATGGGACAGCTGGGACACGGGGTTCAGCATCAGATTATCGAAGATCACCTGTGAGGACCAGGCATCAGCACGGTGCCCAGTGCCCCCCCAGAAAGCCTGCTCCCTCAGCACACCCACCACCCGGCCATCCCAGTCAGCTGAGTGGGTGGGTGGGGTGCCTGCCTCCTCGCGGTTCCGAGGCCGCGTTTTGTTGGCCAGGGGCTCCTCGCGGCAGTCATTCATGTTCTGGTCCAAGTCCTGAGAGCTCAGGGAGCCGGGTGGCACCTTCTGGAAGTTGAGGCTGGCCTCAGGGATACGCTGCACCAGCTGTGGGGTTGGGGGGGTAACTGAGCTGGGGGGTGTCGCCAGGAGGTGGAGCACCTGCCCTAGTAGGATGGGCGGACAGAGCAGACCCCCCAAGCCCGTATGCTCAGGGTCCCTGGACGTCAGCACCCCTGTTGGAGGCAGGTCCCAGACCCCGTGCTCCCAGGGTGGCTGTCTGGGGAGCTGAGCACAGGACGCACAGCAGGACCTTGGTGAGGCCCCCCGGCTCACTGCCCTCTGCTGAGGGGTGCCAGGTGCCACCCCAGGGCCTGGGGGTTGGGGCCGGGCTCACCTCCTCATGGGCCGAGATGGTGGAGGCAGGGATGCTGGGCACGTTGCCGAGGGAGGGGCTTCGGGCGGGCCCTGGTGAGCCCAGCGAGTCACCGTCACCGGCCACGTCGTGGATCTCCTGGGCAAGGATGGCCACATCCTTCACCAGCGTCTGGCTCAACCTGCAGCCACCAGGAAAGAGGGCAGATCCTGTGGGGACCTCCCAGCTGGGCCCCGGAGCGGGGAGGTCATGGAGCCAGGTGGGACTCGATGCCCCCCTCCCCAGGCAGACAGACAAGGCCTCCCAGGAGGCAGCCACTGAGTGAGGGGCAGGGGCGGGGGTTGGCAGCCTCCAGCTTGGCCTGAAGTGCGCCCAACCGGCCGCTGCAGTGCCTCCCACCAGGAGGCCCAGGTTGCTGACGCCCCGGGGCGAGGGGCGTGGCGCTGGGGACAGGGTCTAGGCAGGAAGGGTGGGCAGACACCCTCAGGCTCTGGGCCATCTCTTCTCCTTGTCTGGCCACCAGGGCTAAACATCAGTGCTGCCCTAGAACATGCAGGGCCACACAAAGCCTGCTCTGCAGGCAGGGAAACTGAGGCGGGGGAGAGGGGTCACGGATGAGGGTCAGAAACAGGCAGAGAGTAATGCAGGTCAACCCAGAGAGGCCAGGGGCATCCAAGTGGAGGGCGGCTCCCAGGCCACCTGGAAAAACACAGGCCAGCCGGGGACCGGGAGCAGCATCGAGTACCCCACTGCCCGTAAAGCCCCGGCTGGAGCCCGGAGCCTCTGTCACGGGCCCTCAAAGCACCTCAGGCCCACAACCAGCATGTTCTGCACCCGAGCCTCAGCCCAGGCTTGGGACAGAGGGTCCCTCATCGCTGTCCACTGCTGCTCCCCTTGCTCACAAGGGGACAAGACAAGCTCTACTCTACAGTCGCCCAAAGGACATGGCCAGGTCGTTGTCCTCAGCCGTCCCACCTAAGCCCGGGAGCCTCCCAGCTGGCCCATGGGGCTCGTCCACTCCCGGAGGCACCTCCAGCCCCTGCCTGACATGGCCCCTGGAGCTCTGCCCCCCCCACAGTTGTCCTCAGGCCCCTCAAGACAGGGGGCCCCACCCTTCCTACATGGAGAACATAGGCTGTCCCTCCAAGTCCTGACGACGGAAACTGACCGTTGCCTCAGTGCCTGTCCCCCCTGCCCGGCCCTTCGCTCCCTCTGCCTCCTGTGCCCAGCACACTGGTGTGTGCTCACCCCCTGGGAGCAGAGCCCGGTGCCCTGTGGATGCCCCCTTTCCTCCAGAACCCCACGTTCCGCCTTCCTGTGGCCCCTTAGCCCTCCTCACCGCCGCTCCGCACAGGCAGCTCTGCCCCAACTCCCCTCGCTGCCCTGGGCACTGGCCCGGGGCCTCCTCTCCTCAGGCGCTTGTGTTCTCTGCACAGCCCCATGCTGCCCACGGCCTCGGTCGCCGTGCTTGTGCTGGTGAGGCCCACGTCTCCATCCCTCACACCGGCCACTCTCCCGGAACCACCTGCCCCTGGTCACCTCCTTCCGGGCGCCTCAGAGACTCCAGATCGGCATCCTCACACCAGCCCTGTCCTGCCCAGCAGCCCTGTCCTGCCCAGCAGCCCTGTCCTGCCCACCAGCCCTGTCCTGCCCAGCAGCCCTGTCCTGCCCAGCAGCCCTGTCCTGCCCAGCAGCCCTGTCCTGCTCAGCAGCCCTGTCCTGCCCACCAGCCCTGTCCTGCCCAGCAGCCCTGTCCTGCCCACCAGCCCTGTCCTGCCCACCAGCCCTGTCCTGCCCACCAGCCCTGTCCTGCCCACCAGCCCTGTCCTGCCCACCAGCCCTGTCCTGCCCAGCAGCCCTGTCCTGCCCACCAGCCCTGTCCTGCCCACCAGCCCTGTCCTGCCCAGCAGCCCTGTCCTGCCCAGCAGCCCTGTCCTGCCCACCAGCCCTGTCCTGCCCAGCAGCCCTGTCCTGCCCAGCAGCCCTGTCCTGCCCACCAGCCGCAGCCCTGGCCACCGCTCAGCGAAAGGCCGCCCCTCATCCCCTGCCCTCCTCTCTGTACCATCTCCCAGGACCTGACCCTTCCACTGAGGGACCACATGGGCAAGTCCACGCCATAAAAATCTTGGTGGAGGCCTTCCTCGTACCACAGACCCCCATCCTCCCAGGCATATCTGCATCCCCCCACATCCAGCTGTCCACACCGCCCATCCTTCCTTCCATCCACCCATCAACCTGACCCTCCGTCATCCATCATGCATCCATTAGACAAGTATTCTTGGAGCCCACTCGGGAACCCGTAGCCCCATCCCTGCCGCCCTCAGGGCACTCTCGGCCCCCAGGGAGGCCCCAGCAGATCACGGCTCCCACTGTGAACTGACGGAGCTCACCTGGCGATCTCCGCGATCTCGGCCGTCTGCACAACGAAGCCGTAGGGGTCAGGCTCCTCTTCCTCGTCGTCTGTGTCGCGCAGGCCGGGGGTCCGTGGCCGGGCCCGGGCAGAGCTGCCAGGCCGTGGGGTCTGCGTGGCTGTTGAGGCACGGGAGCGTGTGTGTTTGGGAGAGCTGTGGTGGGAGCCGTACTCTTCCTCGGAGGTGGATGTGCAATCTGAGCCCTGCTGCCGGCGACGCGTGTCTCGGGTGAGTGAATTGGTTCCAGAATCAAGAACAGAACACAGCCTTGCTCAGTACCCACTGCAGCCCAGGGTCCCTATGGGCAAGGGCCCAGTAGCTGCAAAGCGCCAGGGAGTGCAAGTCCACCACCAGCCCAGAGGCACATGCAGGGACATGCAGCCTGGCATTTCCACAGGCCCAGAGCCACGTCCATGAGATGGGAACCAGAGCCTTGGTAGCAGGGGCAGTGGTGCCCGCCCACCCCAAATGGCCAAACCTCCCGACGGGACCTACTGGGTGACTGAGCAAGGCCCTCGCAACATGCCTGGTCTTCTCAGGCCATCCTGAATCCTGGCCCAGCCCTTCTGAGCCCCCCAGGTCCCTGCGGTAGCTGAGAACATGCACAATGGGGGGCGGGGAGTGTCCCACCAAGCAACTGTGGTCCTCAGCCATCCGCACTCTGCCCTTCCTCCAGGGAAGCCATCAGCCCGTCAGCACTCCCTGCCCAGAGTCCCCAGCCACCAGCACGGGGGGCGGGGGTGGGAGGGGGGTTGGGGGACGGGGCAACAGCAAGAAGCTGGGCCAACAGCACCTACACCTCAAACCAATTCACTCCGAGAATGGCTCAGCTCCCAGCAGGGTGAGTCCGGCTCAGTGGACATGGATGTCCACCTTCCCTGGGCAGGAAGCTGGCTCCAGTGGCCACAGCTCCTCGCTGCACACACGGGCAGCAGGCTCCATGGGGCCTCTGCTCGTGGGATGGGGAGATGGACACAGTCGTCCCCTGGCTACAGGATCAGGGCTCAAGAAGTGCCCAACGGAACTGCATGACCACAGCACCCGAGCAGAGAACCCACCCCCAGGCCCTACCCCATATGGACGCCAGGACCCCACGTGGACAGCTCGGTCTGCACACGTGCCACACGCCATCGCGATCCCAGCCGGAAATCCGGACCAACAGGGACAGGGGCAGGCCCACCAGAGAGACAGCAAGGGCCCCTCCATCCTAGGTGTGGTTGGGGTCTTCTGCCCTCACACCAGGATAGCCTGGGGGCTGCGGGAGGCCGCTGCCTCTGCACGCCCACCCATGGGAACAGCGGCTCCTCTTGGTCTGGGATAGGGGCCCTGAGACCGGGCGCTGGGCAACCACACAGGAGCTCAGACCCACTGCCCGGACCAACCGGGCCCCAGCCACCCGCCCACTGCTGGCACTCACTGGGTGAGGAGTATCGCGCACTGCCTGGACGCGCCCTGCTGAAGGGCTGGCGGGGAACCGTGGTGGCACTGGCGGTCTTCCTGGCGGCGGTCCGAGCCTCGGCCACAGTGGGCTTGCGGCCTGCGCAGTACACCTCGACGCTGCGGCCAGAGAAGCTGGCACGGGAGGGGGCCGCGTCTGAGTCACTGGGCCCCGTGAAGGAGCCCGCCCGCTTCCGGGGCATGGCCAGGATGTCCAGGCGTGACAACTTCTTGGCCTGCTCGGCGGCTGGCCGTACCACCGGCTCAGGGTTGGTCAGGGACCCCCGTTCACCATCCACCACTTCCGTGTCCGAGGTGTCTCCCAGTCGGGCCCGCCTCAGCCGGGAGGCCCGCGTGGGCCGTGGGGTGGACAGGCTGTTGGAGCGGGTCAGCGCCTGCTGCACCTTCTGAGCGCTGGCCGAGACTCGGTTCTGCTCTTCCCGGACAGATGGGGACGGTGGTGGGGCAGTGTGTTTTCGGCGAGACGCCAGCCGCCCCGCTCCAGTGGCTGTGGAGGTCTCATTGTCGGAAGTGACTGTGCCTGAGCCAGGTGGGTGGGCAAGGCCAGAGCCTCGCTCGTCGGGCCAGTCCAGGCTCCCCTGGGACCCCTGGCCACGCCGTGCAGCCAAGCGCCGTGACAGCTCTCCACGGCCAGTGTCCGCCGGGCTCACTGGGAGGTGCTGCTTCTGTGACAGCCGTTCCTGGGCACAGCTGAGGGCAGCTCCCCCCAGGTCCTGCGCAGCCGGTGGGGAGGGCAGCTTCTCCTTCTGCAGCCCCGTGAGCTGGGGGCTCGTAGGGCTGGGCCCATTCTTGCCACTGAACAGACTGATAGTGCTGGCCGTGTCCACGTCAGAGCCCCCAGACAGGGAGTCCTCTGGCGGCCCAGGGGTGCCGCCCAGCTCGCCCTCCGCCTCTTCCACAGACTTGGAGAGCAGTCGGGCCCCCAAGGCTGCCAGAACTGTCTCTGTCTCCTTCAAGATCAGCTGGGTGTCCTCGGAGTGGAGGTCCATGCGCGAGGCCCGGGCTGCAGCCAGGTCCTGCAGGAGGGGGTGACTGGGGATTTGCGGGAGCTGGCCAGGTGCAGGGGGAACACTGGCCGGTTCCTTGATGAAGCTCTCCTGCCGGATGAAGGCCAGGGCCTCCTTGGCCTGGGCTGGGGTGGGGCCCTCAGGCTCTGGGGACCGCCCTGTCTGCAGCTGGATGACCACCCTCCCACTGGTGCTGACGTACACACCATCCCTCGCCGGAGTGCTGGGCTGGGCCACCTGCCCTGGGCCGTCCACATCTCCTGGAACCACAGATGTTTTCTGGGGAAAGGCAGCCTCCCGGTTCTGGTCCCCGATGAAGAAAGAGGTGGGGGCAGGGTCCCCGGTGGCTCTTGGTGAACGCCGGCCCCTAGTCCACACCAGTCTCTCCTGGGGGCTCCTGTGTCTCTCTTCCTGCAGGCCCCCATCTGACCCACTGGCATCGCTGAGGCTGTCGGGTTCTAAGTCCTCCTGGCCCAAGAGGTGGCTGGCTGGCTCACTGCCTGGCTCTGGTGGCCCAGGCCCGCTCCTCCGGGTGGCCTCGGGGCCGGCGGGGCTGCCCGCCCTGTCTCTGGGCAGCTGTGGGAGTCGTCGTCTATGGCGCACAGGCAGAGCCCCCTCAAGCTCCCCAGCTGTGCGCCCTGGACCGTCCTCTGTGAAGACAAGGGCAGCCTGGTTAGAGTGGGCAGTGGGGGATAGTGACACTGCTCCAGGCATGGCTGGCACGAGCTCGCACCTGCGTCCCCAGTGAGCGGCCTGAGGCCACGCTGGCCAAGCCCGCTGTCCCCACTGTGCCACTGAAGCCACTTACCTGCCAGGCCCGGGTCTGAGTAGCTGTCAGCCAGGCTGGCCCAGCGGGACACCCACTTTTGACCCCCAGGGGAGCCTGGCACTGGGGGGCCCTGCAGAGAAAAGGCAGAGGTGTGTCAGTGGCAGGAGCCTCACAGGGAGGTGCCGGGGCCAGGAGGGGATGTCCAAGGCAACCACCCCAACACCTGGCCCACACATGCCATCTCTGTACCCACGCCTAAGCCCGGCTCAGTGGCCGAGGTCAGCAGCTGCAGCTCGGGCCAGCCCTGCCCATGGGCAGCACACACCCAAGCACCCAGCTTGACTTGGGGCCTCAGTGCCTGCCCGATGGGCACACTCCTCATGCAACATCTGGCCTGGCCTCATCTGGAGGCTGGAGTCCAGCTGCAGGGAGGACCAGAGCCTGCGTGTGTGTCTCAGGCCTGATGATGCTGTCCTATCCCAAGGGCGGTGCCTGCTACCTGGAGCTCCCCCTGAGGTGCCACGCCCACTGGCCGGGAGGTGAACTCCTGCAGCAGGGCCATCCGCTGGGTCATCCCGTCACCAGACTCGTCTCTGTCCCCTCTGATGACTGGGCGAAAAATGGCCGAGGACACCCTGGAGAGTTCAGGGGACTCGAGTACGCCAAACACCTGCCGGGAGGGACAGCCGGGCCGAGGGTCAGAGTGCCCAGCAGCCGCCCTCTGCTCAGACAGAGACCCCACCCTGAACACCCGGAGGGCAGGGCACCTGACTGGCCAGACTAGGTAGCGGCCAGGACACACAGCCTAGCTGTGCAGCTCTTGTGTTGGGTGGGAAAGTAGCCGCAGCTGGGAGTGAGGCGGGGCCAGCACCGGCAGCCGCACTGACAGCCGCACCTGGTCGATCATCCTGCGGGCCTCCTCCACCTCCTGGTCCTGCGTCTCTGTCTCGATGGTGTAGGTCCCTGCATCACTGAGGCTGTCATCCTCCTCCTGTTTGCGTGCCTTGGTCAGCTGGGGGTCAGTGGGAGGTAGTGGTGGGGTCGAGGGGTCCACGGGACTGGCCCCATGGGGCATCAGGGGGGTGGGTGGCTCTGGGGCTGCCTTCTCAGGGCCAGGCCGGGCGGCCGGGGAGCCCTCCCGCAGGCACTGGACCATGAAGTCCTGGGTCAGACGGGAGCGACGCCCCACGCTGCCGAAGGGGCGGGCGGAGGCCCGGGCAGGGGCCGAGGGGGCGCCCAGCCGCTCCTCTGTCTTCTCGCGCTTGAGCGAGCTGGCCCGCTGTGGCCCCGAGCTGCCCGGCCCCCGAGCAGGGCCCGGGGCTGGGGCTGGGGCACCTGGGCGGTCCCTGTCGGCCAGCCCTGGGCCTCGGCGCTTATCGGCCTTGGGGTCCCCAGGGGGGGTATGGGTGAAGGACTGGGAACGCTTCTTGCGGGGTGTGTCCTCGTCGAAAAACTCGATGACGAAGGCCTGCTGGTTGTGCAGCAGCTCCTGGGGGTCCCGCTTGATCTGCCTCTGCAGCCGCACCTGCTCCCCATTGTCCGCAGGGACCCCGGCTGCTGTGGCTGTCTTGGCCATGGGGTCCTCTGAGTCGCTCTGTGTGCCATCCTCATGCTTGTGGCCTGAGGGCAGGGGGACTCCAACTCATCAGGCCGAGGGAAAGGAAACACAGCAATGCCCAAGAGGGGGACAGGATGCCCCACACCACACGGAACCCAGCACACATGACCGAGACGAGCACCAGGAACACGCTGGTCACCCTGATTGGGCAGGCGGGTCTTGGGCAATTAATTGAAAAAACTGAAATTGATCAAGCTGACCAGGGCCCCCCACTCCTGGGGCGAGCAGACTAGGACAGACGTGGGGCTACATGGCGCCCGGTGGCTCTGCTGGGGCACTCACCCTTCAGGGTGCGGGTGTGGATGGGCAGGTCACTCTTGGTGCTGTGACGGTCATCGACGGGGCCGGCCCGGGGCAGCAGGCTGGGATCGTTGTGCACCAGCCAGTCTGCCACTTTGGTCTCCGCGGAGACCGCCTCCACAGGCGTGGCCTTGCCGGGCGGCCGCCGCCGGCGCAGAGAGAACTTGGTGACGTGGTCCCTGATCTTCACCTGGCCTGGGCTGCAGTCGTCAAACTCGATGGTGAAGGAAGCGTGGCTCTGCACCACCGGTGCCACCCCGCCCCCGCCTGGCTCCCCGTCCTTGGTGGGCACCTCGTGCGTGGGCACCTCAGGGGGCCGCGGTGGCTGTGGGGCCTCTTTCGTAGGGATCTCGAAGTAGCTGGGCTCCCGTCGGAATGAGTAGCCCGGAGGCTCGGTGGGGTCCCGGAAGCCGGCCGTCGACCCAGTGAGGTCCCCATCCTGCTGTGTCAGCTCCTTGGGCCGCTCTGGGGTGGGGGCACACGACCTCAGGAGGGACTGCCGGGGCCGGCAGCTGTCTTCCCCAAAGCGGGCAGCACCAGACCACCCTCCCGAGTTCTGGGGGCCTCACAGACCAGCCTCGGGACCTACCTGGGTACGGCCCCTCCTGATACCGGTCCCCAGGCGGGATGCCACCATCATCCTCACCCCACCAGGAGGGCTGCCCATACAGGGGTGTGCGGTAGGCTGCCGCCTCTGCAGAGGGAGAGGTTGACCCTGGGTCGCATGACCCCAACAGACAGGAGGGGAGACCTGGAGCTGGGGAAGACTGGGGCCTGCAGGGGGCCCAGGCATCACCTCTCAGCTCAGACCTGCAGCCACCCAGGACCCTGGCCAGCCACCAACTGCTCTGAGCCCGATTTCTGCATCAATAGCAGTGACTCTGTGGCCACTGGCTTTCCCCCATCCCCATCTGGGCCTCCCCATCGGGTGGCTGTTCCAGGTGCAGCTCATCCCTAGGGCAGCACTGTCCTCAGCACCCCATCCTGCGCTGGGCAATGCCTGTAGCCCTGACAGAAGAGTAAGAGGCTGGCAACAAGCCCACACCCAGGACCAGCCTCTCTCCAAGGGTCTGCAAACGTTCAGGCCACAAATGCGTGATCCTGGAGGCTGACTGTCACCACAGTCTGACTAGACTACACAAGGTGCAGGGTGCGGGCACACAGCAGGTGTGTATGCAGAGGTGTAACGGTGCAGGTGCACACAGGTGGGTGTGTCTGTAGAGCTGCAAGGGTGAAGGTGTGCATAGCTGTGTGTCTGCTGGGTGCAGGGGTGTAGGCATATGGGTGGGCGTATCTGCAGAGTGTGGAGGCACGTGCACATGTGTTCGCACAGGTAACTGAGCTCATACGTGAGCAGGGTGTGCTCCGGCTGTGGGGCAGTGTGAGCCCAGGAGGCTATGAGGTAGAGCAAGGGCTTCTGTGGATGCAAAAGGACTGCCCTTGGGTGAGGCAAGTCAAGGAGAGCTTGTCGGGAGACGTGTGTGGGGAGGCCCCCGCATACCTGCTCCTGGTTTCCGGTCCCCCCGCTCCAGCCTGGGGTTCGAGGACTCACAGTAAGGCGCGTGCTCTGGCAGCCCCTCGCCCCTCTTGGGCACCGGAGCCTTCACGCTCACCTGCAGCTGGCTGGTGTACTTCTCGTGCTGGGGGCAGCGGGCAGGGGTTAGGGGCGGGCAGCCACCTCAGGAGGACACCCCCACCCAGGGCAGGCCCAACCCACACCCAAGCCTCGGGGCATCCTCAGGACCACAAAGCTTCCAGGAAGGAGCTGGGCTTGTTTGGGGTGGGGGATGGTGAAGTGGGCAGCAATCACCAGAGGGAAGATGGCCACCCCGGGCCCCACCAGAGAGAGGGGTGGGACAGGACTTGGGGCGTAAGGCCAGCCACTCAGGGGCTGTCGGGGCAGCAGGTGGTGCGTGCACATGTGCACATGCACGCATGTGTGTGCACGCCAGGCCCCACCTGGTTGAGCTCTGCCGTCGTCAGAGCCAGGCTTACATTGGCCCTGTGACTCTGGACAGGCCACCCATGTTCCCTGTGCTGCCAGAGGTCCATTCGGTAAATGGGCTGAGGCCAGTCTCCCCTGCTCCCCAACACAGGGCTCCTGGGGAAAGCGCTGGACAGGGTCCCCCACCTGCTATGGCCCCCCACCCAGGACCCTCAAGCCTGCCTGCAGCCTCAGCCAACCCTTCCTGCCTGCTCCTGGCCCCCTCCACTCATGCTGCCCTGATCAGGGTCATCCAGTTCCCAAGAAGCGGATGGGCCCTCTGAGCTCTGGCCACACCCACCATGTGGCTGCAAAGGCCTGGAGGGGAATGGCTACCTCCCCACCTGCCAGACTGGGTGATCTGGTGGGCAGGTCAGGACAGGCCGGCTGGCTTGGCAAGGCCAGGGCAGCCCAGAGGCCTGAGAGGATGGGCAGTGGTGCATGGGGGGCTGTGGGACACAGGGGGCCACAAGCGCTGGCACTGACCCTGAGTGCCTCCTCGGGGACGCGGTGCTGCACGCGCTCCAGCACATACATGTTGGAATGTGGCACGAGTTAAGAAGAACAGGGAGCAGGAGAGGGAGTGGACAGCAGCCTCAGGCCCGGGAGACAAAAGGACCACTCCCAGGCCAGGCAGATGGACGGGGAACTGGTGGGAGACCGTGCCGCCCCGCAGTGTGGACACCAGAAAGCACACACTCCCTCATTCATCAGGCTTATGTCCACAGTTCAGGGACAGCCACTGGGGGTGGGCGGGAGGGCAGAGACTGCTCCAGGTCACAGCACATACATGCCCGAGGGCCAAGGGCACACCCTCCACCCCCCACTCAGCCCAGAGGTTATGGCACATGTTCAGCTCCCGGCTCCCATCCCAGACCATTAATCAGCCCCCGGCTTCTCAAGGTTCCAGGGTAGGGAGGGCCTCAGCCAGCGGCTGGGTCCACACCCACCAGCGTTTGTGCCAACGCGAGTTTGGGCCAACGTGGGCAGAGACAGGATATGCTCTTGTCGTGCATGTGGGCCCCCAGCTGCCCAGGGCGGAGACATGGCCCCCAGTCACCCGTGTTTTGAGCACAGAACGCCACACCTGTGCACCTCCCGGGTCACACAGGGCCTCTGGGCCCCAGGAAGAGCTCACTTGTTTCCCAGGCCCTGTGTGCGCTCAGGCCGGCGATGGCCGTAGGTGTCCACCATGGCTGGAGCCTTGGCCTGGGGGGCGGGGGGCAGGGGATGGAGTGTGGGCTGAAGCCCGAGCCCAGGTTCACCCTCTAACCTCTGTCAGCTGTGACCACTGAGGCCCCACCCACCCCCAGGATAACAGAGCGCCTGTGGCCCTGGTGACAGAGGGAGAGGCCAGGAGGGTAGACAGGGCCAGGAAAGGATATCGTAGCCGAAGCGAATGACGTCGTTGAGCTTCAGCGTGACGTACTTCTGGTCGGGGATGCGCGTCTCGTTCACGAACGTCTATGAAGGAAACGGTGGCAGGCGGCGGTGAGTGGGCACTGACTAGAGCCTCATTCCGTCCTGCTCGGGCCGGCATTGCCCCTCCCACACGTGTGCCCAGCCTCATGTCCCTCCCGAAAGGACAGCAGGACAGACACTGCGGAAGGACTAGCCGAGGGGCTCGAGGTGACAGGCCTCGCCCAATGCCCAGGGACCCTGGCGTTGCTCCTCAAGCAGAAAGCCTTGAGCAGCTTTGTGAAACAGACCCTTCCTTTCATCCACACAGGGATGGGTGCTGGCCCCAGCCCCCCACCAGACCCCACAATGCCCTCGGGAGGGGTGAGGACGGGCAGGCTGTGCCAGGCTGTCAGACATCGCCCCCACACAGGCCTGCAGGGCGTCAAAGCACCAGGGCCTGGAAGCCCTGTTCCCTCCCACGGAGGCTTCTTATCAGCCGCCAGTGAACAGCACACTAGTCTGATGAGGGACCCAGCACGCTGAGGGCTTCCGGGGCAAGCCAGGGTGACAGAGGGACGACAGATGTGGCTCCAGCATGGCAACTATGCCCAGAGTCTTGCAGAAGAAACAAGGACCATGCAGGACTCGTCACAGGCCAGCAGGCCAGTGGGGGCCAACGTCCCAGGCAGGCATCCCAGGCCAGGGTCTACTGTGGCTAGAGACGAGGAGCAGTGCACCTGGGAGAGCCGCAGCCAGGCCAAGCTCGGTTTGGGGCACATTTATGCAAAGTGGGGATCCTTGGGCGCTGAGGAGGGAGCAGAGGACAGCAGCTCCAGTCTGGGGACAGCTGTGAGGCTCTGCAGATCCGCCCTGCCTGCCAGCCTGGGTCCTTGTCTGAGCCTAGTGTCACAGGGGCAGGCAGGAGTGGGCCCCAGCTCTGTGGACATCGCAGACCTTTGAGGAACTTGCCTCTGGGGGGTCGAGGAGCAGGGACCGGCCAGCAGCCCCAGGGACCCTCTCAAAGCCCACATGGCCTGGGGGCCTGGGGCCAGTGGGCATAGGAGAGGCCGGCTTGCCTTGCAGCCCATTCGAAGAGGGTTGCTGCATCTGACAGGAGCACGGAGGGAGGGCAGGGCTCTGGGGGCTGAGCCCAGCAGAGACCCCAGCTGGGAGCACCCAGGAGGGAGAGGGTGGGTGGAGCACGTGTTAGCAGGGCCAGCCTGAGCCTGCTGTGGGACCCCCAGCTGAGGAGGGACAGGGAAGGGCTCTCCTTGGCTCCAGCTAAAGGGGTCAGAGGCTGGTGGCTTTGTTTTCTTATTGAGACAGAATCCCAGGGCAGGCTCCGTCCGCCAAACACAGAAAGAAGCAAGACACCCAGACACACACCTCCGGGACAGACAGACTGACCAGGACTGACCTGGGCCCTGGACAGGGCCACCGCCTTCCTGCCTGATTTCTACCCCAAACACAGGTTCCTCTCGCCTGAGCCCCTCCGTATTTCTGCAGTCAGGGCCTTCCTCCTGGTCACCTCTCTGTCCCCATCACCCCAACCCACAAAAGAGGTAACATACCTTTAGGACAGGAGACCTCAGCACAGCCCCATCTGTCTGGGCAGCCCCACTTCCCAGCCTGCCTCCCTGCCCACCTGAGGGGCCTGTCCCCCAACCCCACCACCCCTTGGAGGCCCTGTCCAGGGGAGCCCCCCTGAGGAGGCCTTGGTGCCTCAGCACCTGAAAGGAGCTGGCTGCCTCCCACCTGAGCACAGGTTCTGCAGGCCCGGTGGGCAGGGGAAGGGCGTGGTCACGGAGGGGCGTGGTCACGGAGGGGTGTGGCCATGGAGGGGAGGGGCCAGCCGCAGAGGCCAGGCACTCACCCCGTTCAAGCTGCCCAGGTCCTTCACCCAGTGCTCGTCCCTGTCCTGGTCGTAGTTGATGACGGCATGCTGCTTGTCCACACTGCGGGACTGGGGGACAAAGACAGCTTTCAGGTGGCCTTCCCAGCGAGGCAGGGCCCAGACAACAGGAGCCCCCATCATCCCCCACCACAATACCAACTGAAGCCCTCGGGCCTCAGAGCCCATCAAATCCAACCTCACACCTCAAGTGTGTGCCCTGGGAAGCCCACCCAGGCCTGACCCGGACACCAGGACACGCTACAGGGGTTTGCCAAGATGCCCTGTGGGTTTCCCTACCCAACCGCTGTGACCCCTCCCTTTGTGACCAGCCCTCCACAGACAATAGGCCCGAGCTCCTCCTCCCCACCAGCTGGTGGCTGCCCCTGGGTCAGCCGTGGGAGGGGCTGGGAACCCTCTGGTCATCTGGGACATGATGTTCAGTCCCAAGGCCAGGCGGGGACAGCCAGGCGGGGGCAGCCAGGTGGGGAAGGGCAGGTGCGGGCGGCCAGACGGGGGTGGTCAGGCAGGGGCAGCCAGGCAGGGCAGGCAGAGCCCAGGGGGAGGATGGAAGGGGCAGGGGCTCAGGGAGAGGTCCCCCCAACTCCTCGCCTGCCCAACCAGCCCCACTGGGGCTCACACAACCCCTCCAAGTGACAGGCATGTGCACACATGCATGAGTGACATGTCTCGGACCCTATAGTTACACGCTTATGTACATAGGACTCACACAGCCTGAGCACACCCTGCTACCCCGCTGCAACGCACACGTGCACACACACAGGTACTTCCACCCTGAGCCTTCTAACTGTCCCCTGGCCATGACTCCACCCGGGACCTCGTCCCCGAGGAAAGTCACCCAACTCCCTCACACGGTTAAGCTGGAGGGCTGCAGCTGAGCCCCCAACCCCACCCCTCCACTGCCAGGGCTTGGGGACAGAGGCAGGGACAGGGTGCTGAGGTCACATTCTACTTGCTTAGGCCCTGCCAGTGTGGCCGCCTCACCCAGCCAAGAGGCCGGCAGTCTCAGCACCAAGCTGCTGACCCACATTATGGAGGGCCGGGATGTCTAGGTGGCAACTGTGTTCCACAACCTGAGAGGCCACAGGCCTGGGGCCCAAACCCGGGAAAGGACAGCAGAACCGGCGAACCCAGGGCGCTGGCCAGCACTGGCCCTGATGACAGGTCGTGAACCTGTGCGCCTGTCAGGCAGTGTCCCCACAGGACCCCAGGCCCACCTCCAGAGCACACGGCAGGAATGACGGGCCGTCAGTCGCTCCCCACTGCCTGGGACATTTACCCCCACGGGACAGTAGCCCAGGACCTGAGTCCCCAAGTCACACCACCAGGCTTCTCAGCTGTCATAGGTGAGTGCCCAGACTCCCTCCCCCGCGCAGCTGGCTGCCACCATGGAGCCCACTTTGTCTCTGATACTCTCCACTTGCCTAGTCCCCTCTCAAGGATGGGAAGTCCCCAGAGACCCGGGCACACGGCGGGACACAGTAAGGGTGGACACGGGCTCTGGCCCAGCCCTGACCCCACCAAGGTCACTCAGCTTCGCTGAGGCACCAGAGCAGGACCAGGAGAGGACGCTGAGCACCCTCCTCTGTGCTCAGCCTCTTCTGGGTCCAGAGGCCCCAAGGTGGCCGGCTTGACTCACAGTGAAGATGCTGCAGGGAGGGACCGGGGGTGGCGTAAGGAGGGGACAAATGGGGGAACAGACCCTCGGTCCTCAAGAAGAGATCACAGGCGCAGGGGTGAGTCAGAGTCAGAAGTCTGTGGGGCCAGCCAGGGCCTCCCTGACAGAGGCCCCCCTGAGTCACTTACCCAGCACCGCCCATGTGAGCCCGCGGAGGCTCAGGTCAGTGGTGCCATCTGCTCCAGGTGCCCTACCCAGGAAGTCCCCCAGACTGATCATGGTGGGAGTCCTGGTGACAACTCACCTGCCTCCTAAAGCAACAGGTCTCTGGCAAGGTGAGTGTGACCTTGAGACCTACTGCCCAATGGCCCCAGGCCTTCCTTCTGCCTGTCTGAAGCTGGCACCACGGACAGACAGCTCCTGGCCACCCTGGACGCCAGGCACCCCCTCCTACATCGGACTCCCGCCTGTCCCCACACAGGCCCACCAGGTGCATACGTCCCCCAGGAGCTGGTCCCAGTGACTCTCCACTGCAGCCCTGCCCACTGGCCCCAGCCTGGGCCTCCCCGACCTGGCGCGTCTGGAGACATTGGCACTCCATTCTCTGGGCCTCAGTGCCCTGCTGCAGGGTGTTTGAGGAGCTTTCACAGGACTCGGCCACAGGGTGGGGTTGACAAACAACTCCCTGGGGTGTCTGGCTGCTCAGGCTCGCCCCACATCAAGCCAGGTGACTGCCCCTCTCAGTACCTCTAAGATCAGGCACTGTGGTTCCTTACAGCCCGCCTGGCAGCCGGGAGGACCGGGCTCAGTGATGGGGCTGGGGGCCCACCTCGTCCTGCACAGGCCAGCTGCCCGCCTCAGCCCTGCCCTGCACACAAGTATCACTGGGCCACAGGGACACTCTGTCTCAGGAAAGCGAACCCCAAGGCCCGGGGGCCAGGCTCTGCACTCCCTGTGGCCATGCATCAGACCTCCAGGGGCCTGCGGCCCGAGCAGGGGAATGCCTCGGGGCTGCTGGCTGCTGCACACCAGGACACAGTGCGTGAGGGCCAGCCACAGCCTCTGCCTGGCCCACGGCAAACGGGGGGGGGGGGGGGGGCAGCAGCAAGGGCATTGTCCCTCGCACCTGGGTGCCACCTTTGCTGACGAGTGACCCCGAGGGGCTTCTGGGCTGACCTTTCCAGCCTGAACAGCTCTCCTCCCTCCCCAGGCCTCAGACCGCCAACTCCTAAACACCCGCCTCTAGGCCGCTCAAGCCAAACCCAGTTCTTCCCTCACCATCCACCTGTCCCTCCAGCCTTCCCCAGAGTGCCACCCGCCAAGCTCCCAGCTGCTCCAGGCACCCCTACCCCAGGGCACCGATGCCCAGCACCCCTCAGCACCCCTTATTCCGTCCACCAACCTCCATCCCTGCGGCCACCTCCCCCCTTCCCGCCCAGCCCCCATCCTGCCCTGCCTGTCCCTCTTCTGCTCAAACTTCCTGGAAGGAAAGGCCGGCCTTGTCCCATGAGCCACAGGCCCCAGAGACCTCTCCAAACCTTCCTCTCCCCACCCCACCCCGGCCAGCTGCCTGCTTCCACGGGTTCTGGAGGTGCCATACCTGGGTCCTCTGCCCAGGACCGCCACCCTGCCTGTGCCCACATTCCCTCTCCTAGCAAGATGGCCCACCTCTGGCTCCCTGGACTTGGCATAGCCCACCCTCCCACTTGTACCCAAAGCCTGGGCTGCCACATCCACCTCTGGCCAGCAGCTAGTCACCAGGCACAGCTCCGGCCAGAGCCCCTCCCCAGACCACGGGTAGGACTCCTGGGGAACAGGCAGGGAGGAGCCCCACCCCCAGCAACCTCCCTCCCTGTCCGACTGCCCCAGCCAGAAGCAGATCCCAGCAAGCCCAGGCACTCAGAGGCTGGAGGCCCGCCCATGAGGGGTGGAGGCAGCCCCCGGGCCTGGGCCTGGGCCTCAGACTCGAGACCGAAAAGGACACAAACCAGGCCCCACGATGCAAGACGAGGGACGGCTGTGACAGATGAGGTACAGCTGTGACAGACGAGGGACGGCTGTGACAGATTTGTAGCCTTCCTCTCCAAACACATGGAGTTTTGGAAAAGGGTCTAATTGTTCATCGTCACTCTATAACGGAACAAAGATGTGCGTCCACACGTCGCGCGTGCTGCCCTCAGTGGGGAACGCCCTGCCGGGCACGCCCTCCTGCCAGCTCACCCAGCATCACCCAGCGGACCCACTGGGCCTGTGATATGTGCAGGGGCTCCCGGGCCACCTACCGGCCGTGGTTTCCAGGTCAGCACGCCAGCCAACAAAGCCCAGCTGTCACACACTCCCACAGTGCAAACCGGGCAGGAGCAGGGACCCCTTGCCATAAACACACACAGGTGTGCGCTCACATGCACATGGGTGCACACATGTGTACACACACATATATGTGTGTGTGCAGGCATGCCCTGCACCAGAGCTCCGGCCACCGGGGCAGGAGCACAGCCAGCAGTCCAGCTCTGGCAGCAGGCAGACCCGAGCCTGTGTCCCCGCTCACACTTGCGTCATTTAACACGTCCTCACTGGCTCCAGCTCTGTGCACTGGAGCCAGGGCACTGTGGTAAGCAGGCGGTGGTGCCGCTGCGGAGTGTGAGGGGGCACACGGCCAGGCTGGCGGCTCTGCCTCCAGAACAGGATGGTCCCCTCACCTCCTCCGGCCCCGAAGTCCAAGCCACGGAGCCTCTTACCCAGACCAGGGCACAAGCCCCCAAGACAGCCCCCAACTCCCAGCCTCACCTCCCCCTCACCACACTGCCTCCTCCCTCTCCCCTGAACAGAGGGCCCCCACCCCAGCCCAGTCCCCACAGCCCTGTCCCATCCCCAGTGCCACCTTCTTAGGCTGGGTGAGGGGCAGGCTGGGGCCCAGCAGATGCCTGGAGGGTGGGGTGACCTCAGGTGGGGGTGGGAGCGGCACATGGGGACACCCGAGGTGTGGGTAAAGAAGAGGGAAGTCGGGGTTTGCCCCAGGATGGCAAACGAGGTACAGCCGTGACAGACGAGGGACGGCTGTGACAGATTTGTAGCCTTCCGCTCCAAACACATGGAGTTTTGGAAAAGGGTCTAATTGTTTGGATGGCTGTTGGGGACGTTCACACTGGTGGGGACCCCAGTGGAGGGTGATGGGCCTCTGGGCAGCCCAGGGAACTGACGCTTGCAGGCGAGAGGAGGCTGGGACAGGGCTGAAGCCACCATGTGAACCATGTGAGCAGAGCAGGTGTGGCCAGCACATCCAGGGAGAGGCACGTGGTGGGGAGAGTGCAGGCAGGTGGATGCGTTCCCACACACTACGCCCACACGACCCCCCTGAACCTCAGCTGCCCACGTGACGGAGGGCTGAGATCACGTGGCTCCTGTCCTCCACCACCAACCAGCCAGAAACTAGGAATCAGACCTCACACACACTCTGCGTAACCTGACCCCCCACAACTAGCAGCCTCTCCCAATACCTGGGAAAGAAGCAAGCAGAGTGAGTGCCTGGTGCAGGGGAGGGAGCCGGGTGGGGGGCAGGAGGAGCTCCCCAAGGCCCCACAGGCTCCCATCATGTGCTGCCTCCTCCAGAGACCCTCCTGGCCACCCTGCTCAACCAGCAGGGCCATCAACAGGCCACACAGATGCAGCATGGAACACAAAGCACCACGTTGGGTCAGGGCCTTCTGATCTGCCTCCAATCAGGGTCACGTCCCACACCACCACTGGGGAGCCACCCGCCCCATCCAGGCCTCAGGGGCCACTCCACAAGGGCTGCGGGGCGCAACCTATGCTCACTGCCTGCTATGAATGCTCTTCACCCTCTTAAGTGGTTTACAAAAATCAAACAAAGACTATTCATGACGCCTGCACTTGACATGAAAGTAGTATTCCAACGTCCGTAAATAAAGCACTGCGGTGTAGCCACACCCACTGGAGCTTCCGCAAGCTGCCAACAGAGCCAGGAGCTGCAATGGAGGTGTGCCGCCCGCACACCCAGCCTTTAAACATTCAGCCCCACCCCTGGCAGAGCCATGGACTCAGTCTCCCCAACTTCAAAGGCATGGAGAAAAGGGAAAAGGGGAGACTGTTCCAGTGAAGAGTCTGGACTCTGGACCCAGCCAAGTTCTCAAGTGGTGTTGGGAGGCCCAACACAACGTGAGTACTTGACTGGGTCCAGAGTCCAGGAAACCAGAGGACGTTGGGGGAGAAACCAGGGCTCTGGATGTGGATGGAGTCTGCTCCTGGGAGGGGGACCAGCATACACTGCCCACGTGAACAGGCATGTGGCTGGGCCGCGGGCACAGGAGCCAGGGTGTGAGCAAGTCTACCTGAGCAGGCCCCTTGGGCAGACTGGGTAGTGCAGCCCACCTAGGACACTGGTTTCCTTCTAAGAGCCCTGCAGTGGGGGTACGGAGCTTGGGGGGCTTGGGGACAGGGACCCTGTGCCATGCGACAGAAGGGGCAAGGTTGCAGGGGGCCCACTCAATCACACTATGACGGGCAGAGAAAAGGACAGCCAAGTTAGGGTAGACCCTACAGGGTCGGCCCACTGCCCCCTCGTTCCCAGGCAGCCAGGCGCATGAGCCCCATAGAAGCCAAACTCACACTCTGAAACCCTGGCCAGAGAGAAAATCCTGACTGCCGAATGCAGGCCCCTCATGCCTGAGAAAGGGCCCCTCAGGGCGCCTCAAAGGGACTGCAGCCACCACGGACAGGCCTGATGGCCGCAGCTGACTCCCCAGCCAACTCACAGCCCAGGTGGGGCCCCCAGAAACAAGGAGGTGGACAGATCCACTTTCCAGCACCTTCCAAAGGGGGGCCCCACCCCTTGAGAACCTGACAGGAGCCTGAGCACCCTCCTGTCAGACCAACGCCTGCGCGCACACTCAGGCCCACTTGAGGCCCCAGAGCCCACCAGTGGGTCCAGGCCCCAGGTGGCTGCATGGAGGCCCCCTCACCGGGAGTCCCGGCAGTGCCCACACTCACCTGTAGCATGAGCTCACACTCGTCACGCCCCACAAAGATGAGCTCTCGTGGTAGCCGGTGGCGGGTGCCACTGCTGCTCACCAGGAACCAGGAGGTGACACTCATCTTGGTGACTGTGGAGCCCGTCTGGCCCTGGGGGGGAAGGAGTCGTCAGAGCAGGCTCCCTGTCCAGGCCAGGCCGAGGGCCCTGGACTCACCAAGGCCCAAGCACCTTCACGGCACCACTGCCTCAGCCACTTGTGGAAACACTGGGCTCCAGCCACATCAGGCCACCTGCCCCACCCAAGTGTGTCTTTCCCCATGGACCCCTCCCCAGCTGAGGTCGCCTGGTCCGCCAGGGTGCACTAGGTTCTCCCTTCTAGGTGCCAGCGGTTGAGTCTGTGGCCATCAGCTGCACTGCATGCATGTGGACCCACCTATGTCCCCGCGACGGGACCAGGAGCAGCTCCCCTCAGTTGGGGTCCCCACAATGCCAGGTCCATGGCACCAAATGCAGGACACAAACTCTGAACCAGAGGCTCTGCTTCCCCCTGCCGGACACTCCAGGACAGGCCCCAGGCACAGGGGCCAGGGGGAGACAGCTGCAGACAGGCCCCCTGAGCCACCAGTACTCCTACCACCGAGAGGAGACCGCAGGTCCCTCAGTGGTCACTGTGGCCATCCTGTAGGGGCCCCTAGGCCAGGACAGGACCGGCAGTCAGGGCATCAGTAGCCCCTCCGATGCCCAGGAAGGCAGTGATGCTTTGGTACCCGAGGTCCTGGGGCACCAGCAAAGGAGGGTCTGAGGGCTGATGTGGTCAGGGGAGCAGGGGAGCACATGGTGGCTTGAGAGGCACCAGAGGGGCAACCTGGGTGATCACAAGAGCCAATGTCACCGCTGGACGAGGCCCTGGGGCAGTCGGAGGCCTATGAGCCTGCTGCTCCGGGACAGCGCCAGCCCAGGGCAGCCAGCGTGCACCCCCTCTCCCAGGTGCCCTGCTGGCTCAGAGCACGCGGAGCTGTCACTACACCAGCGCAGGTGCACACGGCCTCCACACGCACCCAGGGCACCGCCCACAAGCATCCTGGGCCCACTCTCACTGCTGTCACACACACTTGGGGTAAAACTCAACCTGAGGCCACCACAGGCCAGGCGGTATCCTAGCTTCTGGCAGACAGTTGTGACCAAGACACACAGCAGCCCTGGATCACGGGGCACCCCTCCAAACAAAGAATGAGAAGGTTCTGAGAAGGTTCCAGTGACACAGAGAACAACAAAGTGGGGGCAGGGATGGGCAGTGTCAGGAGGGCTCTGTTTATGCAGTGGTCAGGGAAGGCTCCCAGGGAAGGTGCCATCTGAGTGGGCAGTGAACATCTGGGGGTGCATTCCAGAACTGAGGGGACAGCCAGGGCAAAGCCACTGGGTCCTAGGGTCCTGGGAGTCCTGGAGGGAGAAGGAAGTCCCTGGGCACTCAGGCTGTGCTGCACCACTGGGGCAGGGGGTCGGTGCAACATGAAAATGCCAGACCCTCTCCAAAATGATGAAGAGTTTCAAAACAGCGAGAGCAGAGCATTACACAGAGAGCAGGGACCTGTGCACGTGTGTGGGTCACAGCCCGCGAGGTGGCCTGAAGTCCTGAGTCCATGACCTGACTCAGTGTGCAGAACAGGTGGCAGGCTAAGCAGGACACTAGTAAAGAGAGCCAATCGCCAGGGAGAGATAATGGTGCTGGCACCCTGGTGGGAGCAGAGGAGGTGGGGGGCCCGGTCCTGGGGCCTCCCACGGCCTGGAAGCCCTGGCCTCAGCTCCCTTCCAGGCGGGCAGCCGGCAAAGCCAACAGGCCCCACCCATCTGTGAAGGCCAACGTAACCATGTATCCCCTAGCATACCCTCATGTCACCTCAGGCAGGCAGGTGAGAAGACGGAAAAACTGCCCCAGGAGGTAGCTCTAGCTGGTCAGAGCCCCCTCACCCTGGGCCCCCTGCCCTTCCCCGGGGTCCACTGGGGGCAGACACTAGAGACCAAGGGACCAGAAGCCTCCACAGCCTAGACAACCTCGGAAACTCCTCAGCAGACAGTGGGGGAGATGACAGAGCTCTCTTGGAGAGCCCCCACCCCCTCCTTGCGATTGCCAGCCCCCAACTCCCAGCCAGACTCCTCCCGTGTCCCACACTCTGCCATCACCTGCTACCAGCTCCCTTGGGCAGCGGGCACAGAGACTCTACCCAGAGACCACAGTCTCTGCTTGCGGCAAAGGGAGGCCAACCCCCCCAGAGCCCGTCATGCTGCCTGGCAGCCAGACCTCCCTGCCACCGACAGCCTCGCCTGAAACGCCCAGGCCTGGGAGCCGCAGGCTCCCCAAAAGCCTGAGGCCGGTTCCGGGCTGGGCAGCCATCGTTGCTAGGAAGGAGAATAATAAACACCCCAAACTTGTCCCCTCGGCGCCCCAGCTAGAAGAGCCCCCCGCCAGGAGAGCTGGAATCGCCGATGCGTAGGGACTGGGAGCCGCAGGACCGGGGAGGGAAAGGAAGGGGCAGCGGCCCGTGGCTGGAAGGAGCAGACGGAACGGAGGCCGGGAACAGGCCGGGAGAGAAGGCTCTCCCTACAGCGGAGAGACGGCGGCGGCGAAGGGAAATGAGGAGACAGGGAGGAGGAGGAGAAAGGCGGAGGGAGGGACCGCGGGAGGAGGGAGAGACCAGGCCGGGAGGCGGCCGGCGGGAGCGCCGGGCCGCAGAGGGAGGGAGCGGCGGCTGCTCCTGAATCAGCGATGGCCGGGGGCGGCCATGGCCGAACCAGTGCGGGCCTGCGCCCCCTCTCCAGGCGGCGTAGACGCGCTCGCGGCGACCCCTCCCGGCCTGGCGCAGACCTGGGCCGCCTCTGCGGCGCGGGGACCATCCTGGCCAGGTGCGCCAGCGATCGTCACCCCCGCGCCTTTGTCCCGCCCGCCGGAGACCCTACTCCCCTGCCCCTGCCCCTGCCCCCTCCCCGCGCGGCCCTGCGGGAGCGCAGGTGCGGGCTAAGGAGGCCCCGGCAGCCGCAGGCGCCGGCGGCGCGTCTTACCTGCGGCTCGGCCCTCCCGCCCGGCCGGCGAGCGCTGGGCCGGGCCGCCGCCTAGGACCTGCCCGGCGCGGCCCGCACGCGCGCTGAGCCCCGGCCGAGCCCGGGGCAGAGCGGCGACCGCGGCCTCGCGCGGCGGGTCCTTGACGTCTGCGGGCTCCCGCCCCGCCCCGCCCCCGCTCGGTCCGGGCCCGCCCTCCGCTCCTCCCCCGCCCCGCCCCGCCTCCGGAAATTCAGGTTAGGGCGGGCCCGGGCCGCAGGTGAGCACGGTCCCGGGCTCCGGTGCCCACCCTTCACGCCGCCCGGCCCAGCCCATCTCCCCCACCTGCCCTCCCTCTCACAGACCCTCCCCAACCCGGCTCCCTCCCTCTGGGCGGGGCCCCGTCCCTGCGAGCCGGGTCGGACTCGGTGCCCCAGCAGGCCCGCGTCCTGGCCCTGGGCCCGCGGGTTAACGCTCAACCGAGCCCCGGGAGCCCGAGGCTCGAGCCGCGCCTCCAGCACCTAACCTTTGGCTCCGCCCGCCCAAATGAGGGGAAGAAGGTGTGGTGACCCCACACTCCCGCCCCGCCCGGACCCTTACTCCTGCGTCCCGCACCGCCCCCCGGCGCTCTCTCTCCAAGAGTTTTAGGCTGGGCTTGGGCGCGGGGGTCGTGGGCATCGACCGTCCTACCTGTGCGCGGATGTGGGCCGGACCCTGCCGAGGAGCGGGGTGGGTGTAGGGGCCGGGGGGTGCTCAGCGTTCCTGCGGTGAGTTCTCGGAGCTCTGGCCCTATGCTGGGCGCTATGATAGAGGTGTCGGTGTCGCAGGAGCTTGGAGGAAGATTAACGCTAGTGGCGGGTGCGGCGTGGGAGACGTCGCGGCGGAGGGATTGCCCTGCAGGTGGGGAAAGGCCTGAGCTCAGACGTGAAGGTGAGCTGCGAAAGTAATGCGAAGTCCGGAGAAGTGGGTTGAGGAGGGCGCTGTGCCAGGAAATCTGGGCGGCTGGAGCCGCGGAGTGCCTGCCCTGCCCTGTACCCGGGCCTGCTGCCGCCCCCGGCCGCCCTCCGCAATCCGCCGGCGTAGTCAGCGGTTCACCGCAGAGCCCTGGTGCCTGGTCCTGACCTGGGTTTGGGAGCACCTGGAGAGTGGAAACCCACCTGCAGTGGGAAGCCTAGCAGACTGCATGAAGTGGGCGGGCCTCCTGTGCAGCCTCCAGGGCAGGAGCGGTGGTGGGAACACCGACTGCAACGGGACCCGAGCGGTTCAGCTGCGGGGGAGGGGGAGGGCCCCACAGCCAGGTGATCAAAGAGTTTGGACTTCATTCCAAGGACTGTATGGCGCCGAAGGAGGGTTTGGTGCCAGCTGAGGTCTGCTCAGATGAGGGCTGTAGAGAGCTCCCGGGGCCGGAACGTGTGGATGGGAGAACTGGTCTTGGGGGAAGAGGGATGGTCAGATGTCCAACCAGAGGCCCTGGGCTGGAAGAGGGGCCCTGTGGGAGGGAGGAAGTTGGGCTCAGTATTCTTGGTTTGGCCCCCACACCTTGGGGACGGCATCAGTGGCCCCGTGCCCCACCCCCCACTCCCACTGGCCCCCCGGGTAAGTTGGCCTCCAGCCCAGAGGTTGGGGAATTTCCCCAGCTCCCTCCCTGCTGGGCGCAGACCTGTTCTCCCTGAGGCCCCAGGCCCCACCTTCTCAGGGCCTGATTCAGCACCTGCTGGCTTCTCCAGCCCCTTGGTGAATGGCCCTTAAAAAAGTCTTTCTCTCTCTCAGCATCTTTCACCTTCCAGGACCCAGACTTCCTCCACCATTTGGGAAGGGAGGAGGCAAGGAAGATGGCCAGTGGTCACCTGGACCCCGTGCTGTCAATGGGAAACAGGTGAGCAGGCCAGGAGAGCAGGTGTGCAGGGGTCAGTTGAGAGTTTGACACGGGAATGGGGAGACCTGAAGACACTCAGGTGAGCTGGCCAGTAGCATTTGGGAGTTCAGCACAGAGCTGGGGGGGGGGCAGTTTTAGGCGTCATCAGGTGTGGGTGGCACTTGGAGCCATAGGGAGGGGGTTAAAAAGAAGGAGGTAGAGCCAGGAGCCTGCAGGGGAGTCGGAAAGGGGTGAGGCCACAGTCCCCCAAAACTGATCTATACATTGACTGCAATCCAATAAAGAATCTACAGTTTGTCTTTATAACTATGCAATCCATTTGTAAAGTCCATGAGGAAAATAAAAGTGCAGGAATGAATAGGCTGAAAGGACTTGAATGGACAGGTCTCCAAAGAAGATACACAGATGGCCAACAAGGACATGGAATGATGCTCACCATCCTTAGCCATCAGGGAGATGCAAACCAAAACTACATTGAGACCACTTCACACCCACTGGAATGGCTGCCATCAAGAAAAAATGGAGAGCTGGCCCAGTGGTTCAGGTGGTTGGAGCGCCCTGCTCCTAACGCCGAGGTCACCAGTTCGATTCCCACATGGGCCAGTGAGCTGCGCTCTCTACAGCTAGATTGTGAACAACAGCTCTCCCTGGAGCTGGGCTGCCCTGAGCTGCTGCGGGCTCTGGTGTGCCGCCATGAGCAGCTGGTGGCCAGTGTGAGTGGCCGGCGGACGACTGGCGACAGACTGCCTGGGGGGGGGGTCCGCAAGGCTCATAACACCAGCATGATGGGCCAGGGAGCTGTGTCCTACACAACTAGACTGAGAAACAATGGCTTGAAACAGAGTTGGGGCGGGTGGAGACAGAACGGGGGGCGGGGGGGAGAAAAAATGGAAAATGCTAGTGTTGACAAGGATGTGGAAAAATTGGAACCTCATGCGCAGCTGGTGGCAATGTAAATGGTACAGCCACTAAGAGTATGGAGCGTCCTCAAAAACTTAAAAACAGAACGATGTTTTATGGCCCAGCAATCTCACTGTAGGGTGGAATTCCCCCCCCTCCCATTGAAAGCAAGGACGAACAGGTATTTCTGCCCCCGTGTTCATAGCCGACTCACTCACAACAGCCACAAGGTGGCAGCAGCGCAGTGTCCAGTGCTGGCGGGATGGAGGGATGGATGGATGGATAAGAAACATGGACACAGATGCACCTGTAATCAGAGAAATGCGGGTGCGTGCCCCCTGAGATCAGAGTGCCCACCTACAAGACTGGCAAACATTGGAAGTTTTGAAAAGGGATGGGAGGATGGGGAAGACAGTCACCCCGTTACTTGCCGGAGTAAGTCTGAGGTTCTGGGTGAGGAGACGGTGCCCGTCAGCTTTCCAAAGGCACTCGTCCGGCCAGCCTTCCACCTCCCGGGTTCCGTCCTGTGGGAACGTTCGCGTGTATGCACTCTGCATACGTGTGCTTTTCATCACCGCTTTGCTCCTAACAGTGAAGCTAGAAGCAGCCAGAAAGCATGTCCATCCAAAGGCACCAGCGACGGGAGCTGGACATGGCACAACAGCTCCCTGGGCTGGCACAGAACCATCTTGCCACTAAGCGAGCCCACAGCCCCCCACGCCCCTCTACACAGTCAGTCACCGTGGTGGCCTCTGCACATGGCCACTGGACCTTGTTTCCTGTTTGCCCTTGGTTCTGCCTGAGTTGGTTAAACCAGAAGCTGTATTAATGATTACAAAATTGGCTGTGTTCTTCGGGGGAGAGGCAGGAGGGGGCCTGGGCTCTTGGTGCGGAATGTGGGCTGTGAGGCTGTGTCCCCCATCCCTCCTGAAGGGTACGGTGTTGCAGAGCCCTCCCTACACGGGGAATACGAGGTAGGGAGGGCAATGACCACACCCTTTCCACACTCATGCCCCCATTGCCCCTCCCCCGCATTCATGTCCGCAGTGCCACCCCCATGCCTGCACTGCTCCTGGCTGTGGCTGGCAGGACCGCCCTGTGCTGTGGGACGGTGGTGACGAAGAGCACCAGTCGGGAAGCCCCTCAGGCTAGAATGCAGAGCGCCTCTGCTCGGGGTCCAGGCTTGTGATTGCCGTCCTCCCCTACCCATGACCCTGCAGCTCCCGTGATGGACAAGGCGGTGAAGGACTTTGGGGCCACCTCCTCTAGCCCCTGTGGTCCTTCCTCAGAGAACATGGAATGTTCTGGCCACTTGTGCCTCAGCTCTCCACCACACAAGCACCGAGGGCCACCTTCCCCAACGCCTCTCCCTCTGACCCTTCCACTAGAACCAGGTTCCTTCAGCCATTGGTGGAGAGCTCTTGACCTTGGAGAGGGTGTGCGGACCCAGTTTTTGGAAGGAGATGTGAGGGGAAGTCTGCTGTGGGTGGTGGGTGGGAGAGGTGCTTCTGGAGATGCCATTCCTCCCATTTAAGGGAGGAGTGGAGGTCAGAAACCGCCCTCCACTCGCTGCCTTTGCTGGGTGAGGACGTGATGCGTGGTGCTACGGCAGCCATCATGTGACCGAGAGGAGACCAGGAGCAGAGCTGAGAGGCCAGTCCAGACCCTGCCATTGCGGACTCGACCTGCACCAGTGAACACCTTACTCTTATGAAGTCAAACAAGCAAACAGCCCTCACTGTCACGTAAGCTGCTTCGTGTTGAATGTTCTGTTGGTCGCAGCTCTGTGGCAGCATCAGTGTCACTAGTGTGTTCATGTCAGCTACCTCCACACTGTGTCTTGGAATATTGGTAATAAACGTTTGTACGAAAGAAAAATCAACTTCAGTGATATATGTATTTTTTAGATAAAAATGTGTTAGCCCTACCCCCCTCAGCCGTGCCCACTGAGCACTGAGCCTTTGTTCCTGGGGACCGCCTGGGGACCCCCAGTGAGGTGTCTTCTCTTCGGGATGACGTTGGGAAACAGCTCCGTCAGCCGTCCCCCACGGTGGCCCATGAGCTGGAAGACCTGGAGGACACTGGCTGGGGCCAAGCTCTAGAGGGTCTGCTTGCGACGTCCATGCCATCAGCCCTCACAGCTCTCGGCCAGGAGCACATCCTATGAAGGGGCAACAAAGAAAGACACAACAACGTCAATCAAGAAGACTTACTGGCGTTCACCCTTGTATTCTCTGTGTGCAAACTGCCACTGGTGGGTGGTAGCACTGGTGACGGGTGACCACTGCCGTCCTACTAGCAAGTGACCTTCTCAAAGCCCTTCTCCCCAGGTGTTGCTCCACCATCTCTACCCGGACTGGTCCCCGAGGGTTAGCTCAGGAGGGGACAGAAGAAAGTGCCCCTGACAAGTCAGGACACTCGAGAGAGGGTGGCACCTGTACAGCCTGGTTGCCTCCCTGCCGGTCACTTGGATTCTCCTCATGCATCAGAACAGGGCGGTGCAAAGCCACCCCTAGACCTGTGGGCACAGCTCTGGTTAAATGTGAGGTTCGTTATAGGAAGACAATGGCTGGAGACGGGGTCTCCCCATTGGATGCTGAAGCAGTGACACCACAGGTGGCTTTGTTGGATGGCTGATCAAGCACAGATTCATTGTCCCACCCACACACAGGCCGCTGGGATGATGTGCTGCCCTTTCTATCGTCCGTGAGCACGAGCTCGTGACAGAAGGGTCTCTCCAGCCCCAATCCAAGACGTCTTGATATGTCGAAATAGCACTTTTATTCAGCCAAGTGCCTTTTTATTTTGATTCACGTCTCAGATTTATTTTACGGTTTTCAACACTCTACCTTAGTTCTCTGTGTGTAGTTTAACTCATGCACATGTGCTCTTTGTACATTTGAAAATTTTAATAAAAGCCAACAGTTTTTAAAGTGTTTCAACAGCATTTATATACATTATGATGCACAAACTGCCTTCGAGTCCTGGCGTCTGCTCTGTCCCATCCGGGGGCACCGCCAGCCGTGCCTGCCGGCTGCTCCAAGTCAGGGATCTCACCTTACAGTTCCCACATGTCACGGGGCACTTCGGTGTTCACGGCACACCAAACACATACGCTGCCCAGACTTGTTTCTCCTGGTTCTGTGGCTCGAATAGGGAAGTACCATGTTAAACAAAACACAGCAAGGCCTTATGGTCTCACAGGGCCCAAATCAAACAAGGCAGAAACCAGGATTCTCCCACGTAAAGGCAAGGACGGCAGCCGCTGGAGGCAGGCAGGGCCCGGCAAACCCATTGCCAGGTGTCAGGACAAGACAGATGTGCAGCTAGCATGCTGTTTCCCTGGGGGTTCAGACTATTCTGGAAGGGGACTCTGGAGTGGTAAGACTCTCGCCCGGACACCAAGGGAACCGGACAAGCTTAATTAAGGTTCTGGCTCTCTCAGCTCCAATTTTAGGAACACAAGAAAAAAATAAATACTGTATCTTGATACGTTTTCTCTCTTAATAGGGTTCTTACTGAAAGAAATGCAACCTGATGTCTCTCACTATTCTGTTATAAAATTTAAAGCATGCAAAGACACACATATAATTTTAATAATTTCTTACACCAATTAACTCATCCAGTAGATTATTTTTAATGTCTACCAAGCAAACCTATAGCACCGGTTATATTTATTAAACCATTTAATTTTCAATCATAATTATGAAACTCCATGTACCAAGCAGTAAACTCTCAACACAAAGCAAAAACTCCTGCTCCTGGATGTGACAAAAGCAAATATCAGACAAAACCTTGCAGCAAAAGCAACTCTAAAATGTAGACTTAAAAACAGCTGTTTGAAGGTATCTGCGAGCAACCGAGGCAGCCAGGACTCCAGGGGTCAGCACCCTGACAGAGGGTCACACTGACATGAGCCCGGCATTTTCAGCTGCTTTCCTCATGGGGACACCTGCTAATTTGTGGATGGTGCTGGGCTTAGGGGCCAGGTGGGACATGCAGCTCGGAGCTTTCCGCATTCTCACAGGCCCCGGGAGACAAGTGTCGGTGTTGAGGGCTACCACCCACCCTCTGTGTCTCTTTTCCCCTCCAGGTATCTGCCCGTTTCTAAGCTGTTTGGGGTGAAGGTTAAGAAGCCAAGCAGAGGGTGGCAGCTAACAGCCTAAAGGGCCGATGCTGAGGGGTCTGGTGACGTTGTGGGGAGAAGCTGGAGGTCTGGCATCCAGGGGAAGCCATCTGGGAGACACCCAGGCCTTCAGGGGAGGCCCCGGAATGTGACACCCAGCAAACGAAGACAAACCCGTCCCCACCCTACGCAGGTTTTCATGCACAAACGTCCAACATTCACTCAGAAATTACCAGGCATGCCAGGAGACAGGAACAAAAGCAAACAAAAAACTAGAGAAAAAGCAGCAGACACAGAGGACCCAGGTATTGGGGCTATTAGACATGGATTTTTAAATAATTATGATTAAAACATTCCAGGAACAATGACAAGATGGAGAATTTTACCAGAGGCCTGGAATCTGTGAAAAAACAAGCAGATGGAAATGAAGGGCTGGGTGGGTAAGTGTCATAGCTGATGAGCCTCAGCTGACCCTCGCACAGCAGCCGTCAGCACAGTGCTGGGGGTGCTGCGAATCCATGCCTGCACCCCTGCTCCTGGGGACGCTGCTCCTGGCTCTTCCCCAGCATTTGGGGCTGCGGCTGCCACCATGGCTGCCTTCCCATCCCCATCTCACGCCCCACCCTTCTCAGTGCACACCCCAGTCCTGTCTCAGGTGTGCTTCCGGGGCACCCTATAGCCGTGGAGGGTCCCCAGCACCTGGGTCTCCAGACTCTGGGGAGGGCAGGCTGAGAGCTGGCCACTGCAGGCTGCAGGCCAGGCTCTGGGCAGGCCTGACCTGTGGGGGCGGGGAGCTCCGGGGGGAGGGCATGCTGGGGTGGGGAATGAGGGGCCATGGCTCCCCTTACCTGAGGGCAGGGCTCCCCACCTGCCTTGGGACCATGTGGTAGGACGGCAGCTTACTCCCCCAGATCCTGGGATCCTAAGCAAGCAGATGGCGGGGAGGCCTGGCCTCCTTCATCCCTTTTCCCAGACCTGTGGTCTGGCTCCTATGTCTGCCTGGCAGAGAGTGGAAACCCCAAAACACAAACCAGCTCTCTTTGGCCTTCAAGGTCAAGGTACATACCTGAGCCTGGTAGGGACCCACCTGACCCCACCCCTTACCTCCAGCCTCACCATCACCTGTCTTTAAGCACCAGGCCACCACTCTCCCCTCACTGGAGGGGAGCCCTCTGCTGAGGGGCCTGGGCTGCCCCATGGGACCCCTGGCTCCAGGCAGGCAGGGACTGGTCATCAAAATCTCCCCTGGTGAGCTGTTGGGACGGACGGTAGGGCTGGGAGCAGGGTCTGTCCTGCAGGGACCCAGCCCGGGTGGCGAACACAGGCACTGGGGTTGTCCGGGAGGTGCAGAGCACTGCTGGCCTCTGAAACAGACAGCTCTGAGGTTGACTCTATTCCGTACTGCCCGACCCCAACCCCGCTGACAACAGCCGGTGCAAAAAGAGAGGACAGCCAGCCCATTTATGACACAGACCACAGTGACACAACTAGCATACACATGGAAAAGAAGGACCACGAAGGCATTCTCTGAGGATATGCTTGGATACTGGACAACCTAAGGGATTCCAGTAGAAACAACGGCTGTTAACAAAACGTGGTGAGCTGGCAACAGGAGAAAGGTGTGGGACCACCATCTTCTTTCTTCTGTTCCAATAATGAGCTTCCAGGACGGAAAATCTAGAAATCAGTGACAAAGAAACACAAGAAACTGAAGAAGGTACGGCAGGCGCAGGACCTACGAGGGAAGCTATGGAATCGTACAGAACGGCAGGAAATAGGTTTTGAAGGAAGAAAAGCAATGCCAGTTAGAACCCCAGGAGACCTGTCCAGTGGTTAAAATGATCCGAAAACTTACGTGGAGGAATAAATGCTCAAGGAGAGAACAGAAAAGAGTAAGGACGTGCCTCCCGAGGGGCCAGGCCAACCTCTGAAGCTACTGCAACCCAGGAAACAAGCCACCAATGTAGGGAGAGGCAGAGATCCATCGGCCGGACTCGAAGTTCTAGAAATAGTCACCACTGTGCAGGAGAACCTCATTCATGACAGACGAGGAGGGCAACTTCAGTGCGGAAGGGCGGGTGACTGCTGAGCGGTGCAGCACAGCGAGGATAGACTTACACGGCCCGTCAATGTTAAGACCAGATCGATTAAATGGTGAGCTGTGGAAGTCAAAATAATTGGAAAACACTAGGTCAGCACAGATGTTATCTAGGGTGGAGAAGAGCGCCTTAACTCAAGCTGGACCCTAAACTATAAAAGAACGGTAGATACACTTGACTTGATAGAAATATTAAGTTTTGTATGAAAAAAGATACCATAAACAAACTCAATATAAAAATGATAAACTTGGAAAAATATGTATTTGTAAAGCAAGCGACAGACAAATCATGAATATCTATAATATACCAAAGGCTCTTGGAAATTGACAATAAACAGATTTTTAAACACCAGCGAAAGAGGGACAAAGTCGAAGTAAGCAAGCCACAGAAGAGCAGAGACAAATGGTGGACAAACACGTGGGTTCACCGGCTATCAGGAAAATGCCACTGAACCCACCCCTGCCACAGGCTCCACAGTCCACTGCCACACACTGAAGTCAGGCTAGTGCCTAGTGGGCCTGGGCAAAGGGATCAGGGACCCTCAGATGCTGACAGTGGAAATGAGAATCATTACCACACCTTGGGAAGCAGTCTGTCAACCACAAATATGATTAAAGATACAAATGGACATCAGTCCCAATGGAGAATTTCTGCCATAAAAATAAAACCTCTGTTGCAGAAAATATACGTTCAGAGTTGTCTGGTGCAACATTCTTTACAGTGGCACGAGAGGAAAAAACTACAATAAATAAAGCGAATGGTGGTACAGACAAACGGCTCCTTCGTTCGGTGATGCAGGGAAGAGTTTCATACTGGACCACGTGCCTGACGCTGTTTTAAGAGCCAAGACTGGCAACAAATGAAAGCTCCAGCCCTTATGAAAGTTTTATTCTAGTTAAGGAGACAGAAAGTAAGCAAATAAATATATCTAAACATTAGGTAGTGCTTAGTACTAAGATCGAACATCATTCAGGAGAAAAAAGGAAATTAAGCAAGTTTCATTCTATGATAGTATCTAAAAGAATGAACTATTCAGGAGTAAAGCTAACTGAGTCAGTGAAAGCCTTGTAGCTCACAACCACGGAACACTGTGGAAAGGAACTGACGAGGGACTAAGTGAGGGGAGGACACCCTTGTTCATCGACAGGAAGACTCAGCATCGTAAAGATGTCAGTTCTACCCCAAGCAGCCAACAGACCCAACACGATCTCTACAAAAATCCCAACGGCCTTTTCCCACAGAAATAGAAAGGCTAATCAATCCCCAAATTCATACGGAATCGCAAGGGACCCCAAACAGCCGAAACAGTCTTGAAAAACAATGAAGTTGGAGGACTCGCACTTCCCGACTTTGAAACTCACCGCAAAGCCATGGTGATTAAACCAGTGCGGTGCTGGCTTAGGACACATGTGTGGAGCCACGGAAAAGCATACAGAGCCCAGAAATAAACCCTCACGGATATGGTCGAATGATTTTTAACCAAGGTGCCAAGACCATTCACTGGGAAAGCACAGTCTTTTCTACAAATGGTGCTGGGAAAACTGGATACCCACACACAAAAGAATGAAGTTGGACCCTTCCCTGACATCATATACAAAAGTGGATCAAAGACTTAAACTTACAAACTAAAACTTTCAAACTCTTAGAATAAAATCTTCATGACTTGGATTAGGCAATGCTTTCTCAAATATGACACCAGGAGCACAGGTAACGAAAGAAAAAAAATACATAAATTGAACTTCCTCATAATTAGAAAACTTGGTGAATCAAAGGGCATTGTCAAAAGAATGAAAAGGCCACCCACAGAATGGGGAAAAATGTTTGAAAATCACGTATCTGAGAAGGGATTAATATTCAGACTATATGAACAATTCCTGCAACTCAGTAACAACAAAAAAACCAACCCAATTCAGAAATGGGCAAAAGACATTTTTCCAAAGATACAAATGGCCACTAAGCACATGAAAAGATGCTGAACAAAACTACCATGAAATACCCCTTTGTACCCATTATTTAAAGAATGGAAAATAACATATGTTGGTGGAGAAATTGACAAACTTTTCCTAAAATTCACATGGAAATGCAAGAGCCCCCAACTAACCAAAGCAATCTTTAAAAAGAAGAACAAAGTTGGAGAACTCGCACTGCCTAATTTCAAAATTTATGCAAGTCTACAGTAATCAAGACAGTATGCTACTGACGTAATGTAACATGGATAAACAGAACAGAACCAAACGTCCAGAAATCAGCCCTCACATTTATGTGCAATTGATTTCAACAAGAGTGGCAAGACAATTCAACGGGGGGAAGAATAGTCTTTTCAACAAATGGTGCTGGGACGATTGGATTGCTACACTCAAAAGAATGACATTGGACCAAACCTCACACCATGTACAAAAATTAACTCAAAATGGATCAAACACCTAAATGTCAGGGCTAGAGCTACAAAGCTCTAAGAAGAAAACACAGAAGTAGTATCTGACTTTGGATTTGCCAGTGTTTTCTTAAACATGACACCCAAAGCACAAACAACAAAAGGAAAAACAGATAAATTTGACTTCCAAAAATTAAAAATTTTTGTGATTTGAAGGACACTATCAAGAAAGTGGAAAGACAATCCACAAAGTGGGAGAAATTATTTGAAACCTTGTATCTGATAAGAGCCTAATAACCAGGATACATAAAGAACTCTTACAGCACAATAATAATAAAGACAAATCACCTAATTAAAACACAGGCAAAGGATTTGAATAGACATTTCTCTGAAGAAGATGCATAAATGACCAATAAGCACAGGATAAGACACTCAATATTATTAGTCAGTAGGGAAATGCAAATTAAAGCTACAATAAGATGTCATTTCACACCCACAGGATGGCTAGGATCAAATCAAAAGGAGCCCCAGTAACCAGTGCTGGCGAGGGTGTGGACAGTGGAACCCTAGTGCAGTACTGCTGGGAATGGAAAATGGTGCAGGCATTTGGAAAACAGTCTGGCAGTTCCTCAAAAAGTTCAACAGAGTTACGGTATGACCCGGCAATTCTGCTTCTGGATATACAACCAAGAGAAATGAAAACATACGTCCACACAAAACTTGTACCCGAATGTTTGCAGCTATTCATAAAGTTGAAGAGAGAACCACTCCCAATGTCCATGAATGGATGAACGGGTAAGCCTAATGTGGCCTATCCATACAGTGGAATATTATCCAGCCACGAAAAGGAAGGAAGACTGAAACGCCACAACACGAGGCTGGAATCATCATGCTCAGTGAAAGAAGCCAGACACAAAAGACACATATTTTGATTCCAGAAGGAATAGTGGTCACCAGGGGCTGGCGGGAGGGAGGCATGGGGAGTGACTGCTAATGGGTACAGGGCCTCTCTTAGGGGTGGTGAAATGTTCTAGAATTAGACTGTGGTGATGGATGTGGTTGTGAATATACTAAAATCTGCTGCATTACACACTTGTTTAAAGGGGTAAGTTTTATGGTATATGAATTATATCTTAATTTTAAAAGTTTTTAAAAAGAGAATGAAAAGAGAGGAATTACAAACATTGCGTATAAACATCATCCTACAACTACTTTGCAGTAAAGATCTGTGTGTTTGATTCTATATTAATACATATGTATTACACTTCAATACAAAATCAAGGGAAAATAGGACCACAGCACACTTAAATCGACCAAAAGAACATACAAGGACAACCGGAAGTGGCTTTATTCTCAGTAACCCCAAACTAGAACCCCATGTCCAGGGATGGGGGTGGGTTCCATCACCCAAGGAGGCCGCCCCGTGCCCCAAGGTCCATGCATCTCATGGACATATTATTGAGTGAAAAAAGTTGGATGCAGACGAGAATGGACTATGTGAGCCATTCAGATGAAATTCAAAACAGGCAAAGCTGGTGAGTGGGGTGGAGGTTAGAGCAGCAGCGGCCTGGGGGCAGCCCTGACTGAGTGGCACCAGGGTGCCCCCTGGGGGCACGTGAACACGGGTGATTACCGGGGTGTCTGCATGTGTGAACATTATCTAACTGTACACTTAAGATTTGGACACTACTCCTCAATGAAAACATGTTAAAAGAAGAAACAAAGCATGATTTTTAGCGTACACATGAAACAAGCTTTTTTAAGAAACAACACAAAACAGAAAAGCTCGCATGAGCACTTTATCCTGGGAGCAGCCCGGGCGGGGATGAACGGGGTGGGGCCCGGGTACAACGATGGAAGGGAGACTGTGTGAGTCAGGACCTCATCCCAGCTCCCAGGACCTGCCCTCGGCTCGGCGTCCACCGAAGCCTTGGTGTCCGCCTCTCTCTCCCCTGCCTGGCCTGCCCTCTCCCTTCAAACCAGCCACCCGCCCCAACTCACCGAGGCCCTGGGTCCTGGAACCCTCTCCGCCACCCCAGACCACAGTCGGCTTCCCTCCCGCGGCTGCCGGGCACAGGAAGGGGACAGTAATCCGTGCTGTCACCTGCCCCCGCGCTGAAGGCCGCCGAGCCACGCCCACCCGCGTGGGCTGCGAGGGGATCCGACAGCATCTGGGGCCACGCACACAGCGCCTTGGGCACGTGAAGGCGCAGGGGGACGTCCCACTGCAGAGACCCCAGAGGGAGCAGCTTTGGGGAGCGGCTGCAGCAAGTGTTTTGGAGAGAATCCAGCAGAAGGGGGAGCCCTGGCACTGGGGCTCCCTAGGCCTTGGCCGCGAGCTGCCTGGGCTCAGGGCCCACAGGAGAGGAAGAAGCGGCAGAGGGCGGGCCAGGCGCAGGCAGCGAAACCCCCACAGTCCTGGGGTACGTGGAGCCCCGTGGCTCCTGTCCCGGGGCTGCCGCCCCCACGCCAGCCGTGCAGAGGCCCCTGCTGAGTCCTCACCCGACCCTGGCCCGTCATCGCCCCGCCCCACAGACACAGGGCTGCCCTTCCAGGTCCCCGCCCCGCGCTCCGCTGGGCCCCTCCAGTCCCTCACTGGCCGCTGCCTGCACCCACCCCACGGCTTCAACACAGGCGTGTGCCGGCCGCTCCCACAACCTGGTCCCCAACAGGCCTCTTCTGCTCCCGTTTCCACCACAGCCCCAAGCCGGTGCCAGAGCTGAGGTCACCTCCCTGTTACCTCCCAACCATCCCTGTACCCCGGTACCGGGAACTGGGCCCTGCCTCACTGCCCCCTCCTCCCACGCCGGGTCGACCACGCGGGCTTTCACCACTGCGGGGGCGCCGGGACCGGGGCAGCAGCCCCCCAGCTCTCCCCTCAGTACACAAAGTCCCCTTCCCGCATGCAAACCCCACCAGGTCGAGCGGCCGCTTGAACCCCTGCTTCCCATTTCTCCTAGGACCCCCGAGTTCATCACCGGTCACCCCTCTCCTCTCTAGTCTCCGGGAGCCCGGGTCACTGTAGACCTGAGCTTCCCAGCTGCAGACGGGTCTTAGCACGTGCAGTCACCCCCACCGCGACGTCCTTCCACTTCCCCGAGAACACCGCCCATCCTTCTTCTATCGCACCCGATGCCCGCGCCCCCGCAGACACTTAGGTTTCTCCCGCCCTCTTGCCTAGAACCGATGCAGAGGGGGCGCCCCCAGTCTCTGCCCTCTGGGCCTGCGCCCTCCACCCCTGACGGGAACCGAGTCCATCCGCGTCAGGAGTGTTCGAAGTGCTGCATCTCCTCTCAGTTCCGCCCTCGGGGACCTCGGGGGTTTACGCCGCGAAGTCTCAGCGCCGCGCGGAAAGAGGGGAGCCCCGTGAGGGGCGCTATTGCGGCGCGGCACCGCCAGGTGGCGCGCTGGTCGCGGGGACCAGACCAGGTGGCCCCGAGGCCACCCTGGGGATACTGAAAGAGCCCAGCGGCTAGGACAGGGGCCTCTCTCTATGAAGACACCCAGTTCAAAGCTGGCTCTCGTGGCCACAGAGCACCAGCGCGGAGCTGGCCACCGTGTGGCCTGGGGATGACTTCGGACGCCCCCTGTGCAGCTGTCCCAGCCCTCACAGCTTCCCAAATGGACCAAACCATTCTCGGGGGGAACCGTCTCTTGGGAACTTAAAAGCGCTCGGTTTGCCCTGCAGAGCCGGCAGAGACAGCCGTGACCCACCCTCCTAGGGTCCGGGCCACCCGAGCACAAGAACCGAGGCCCTGATGCCTCCCACGCCGGGGCTCCCAGCCCTCCCACCAGCACCCCTGCACTGCTGGCTTGCGCTGTTGCAGCCGTTCCTTCCTCCTCACCTTGTTGCGTCCACACAGCAGCCAGGGGATGCGATCAGAATCCAAGCTCGATCCTGTCCCTTAGCGCATCAAACCCTCCAGCGGTGCCCACTCACTGGGAGTACAAGTCAGTATCTCCGTGGGGGCCGCACGGCCTGTGTGCCTTCCCCATCCTCCCTCAGCTCCACACACCGCTGCCTTGCTGCACCCAACACGCCAACAAGCTATGCCTGTCTCCCTCTGCCCAAATTTCCTCAGGGGACAGGCCAGGCCGGCCAGGCCTCACCTCGGCCTGTCAGCACCTGGCATCCCAAATACTCACTTTTCTATTTGCGTATTGGGTCAGGGACTCTGGGGGTTATCACATACTTGCTCTGAAGGGACACCACTGGGGCCTCTGAGTGCCGCCATGTCAGTGTGGAGGGTTGGGCCCAGGTCCATCTCATAGTGGGGCCAGGGGTCCCTTGAACCTGTCCTAGATTGTCTCCCCAGTTCCTGAATGCACTGAAATTAGACAGACTTGGCCACTGGTGTCATCTTCATTTCGGGTCCCAGCGCTCCTGACATCAGATCTGGGGGCGGGGGGGAGGGGCTGGCTCTCCCACACCAAGCAACTCCCTAATTCTAGATGAACACCGACTGAGTGCCATATTAACCTAACTGTCTACATGAGATGGCATCAGACATCATAGACCAAGGACTCAGTCCCCTGAGACGGTGCCATCGCAGACGCCACCTGCACATGCAGGCTGTCACCTGTGCTTCTGACTATGCAGTGACGATCGGGGTTCCTGTGCTCCCTGCTTGGGTTCAATAATTTGCTAGAGCAACTCACAAAGCTCAGGGAAACACCCATTTCTTACAATGGACACTGATGAACAGCCAGATAAGAGGACCACAGGGTGAGGTCTGGAAGGGTCCCAAGCATAGGAGCTCCCGTCCCCATGGAACAGGCGTGCATTACCCTCCTGACTCATGGATGTGTTTGCCAACCAACAAGTTCATCAAATCTTGTTCAGGGTTTTTATGGAGCTTCATCTCCAGCCCCTAGCCCTGCCCCAGAGGTCCAACCCTCTACTCACGTGGTGTTTCTGGAGACAGAGGCTATCAAGGGACCCCACCCTAAGTCACCTCATTAGCATAAAGGCAGGTATTATCAAAAAGGGCTCCTTACGGATAACAAGACACTCCTGACACTCAGGAAATTCCCACTGTTTTAGGAGCTCTGTGCCCGGAACTGGGGACAAAGACCAAACATCTTTCTTACTATGCCATGGGCAGGAAGGGCCAAGCAGCACTCCAGCCTTTCCAAAACTGTAACCCAACGACACAGTGTATCCTTCAGGAAACTGAAATTAATATCCCATTAAAGACTTGAACAACAGGGATGGTGACTGTGAATAATGGTCCCCAAAGAGGTCCATGTCCTAATCCTTGGAACCCTGGAAGCTGTGTATACAGGACCTCACACAATACATGGGATTTTGCAGATGTGATTAAAGTAAGGGTCAGCCCTACTGACACCTGACCTTGAGCTTCGGGCCTCTAGAACTTCCAGAGAATAAATTTCCACCCAATTTATGTCACTTTGTTACAACAGCCCTAGAGAACTAACACAGAAGCAGTGACCCACTTCTGAGGTATGGAGAGCGGTGGACAGTGTGGCCCTCAGCCCGAGTATGGGCACTGTCCCAGGGCCCATCCATTAGCGTCCCCTGCCCTGGCCCTCCTCCCACCCGGGGAATATGCCCCTCACAGGCGACCTCCCTTCCTTCTCCACCATGCTCCGGGAACCTGAAACCCCAGAATTCCTGCCCAAACAGCACGAGCGTGCTTCCCCTGCTTGTTCAGGCCCCGTCCACAGGTCTGGCCTGGGTGGGACACGATGCTGGTGGGCACACATCCAGGTTCAAGCACGGCCACTTGTGCAACAGAGTGAAATGCTTGGCCTCTCCGATTCCCTCTGGTACAGGCTTGCTTTGTGCCCATGGCCTCCAGGCTAATGGCTCCTGCTTAGTCTTGCACACAGACATGCCAGTCCTTAGAGGGATTCTGCTCCTGGCTTCTTTTACAGAAGGAGCCCTTACCAAAAAGTGCCTCTCCCAATGAGACAGAGAAGTAGGTACAAAAATCGTGATTGTTTATCAAAGATATGCAGGAACCTCATGACCAGACTCACATCAACTAGAGTCAACAGACTAAGAACAAGGAAGTTTCACAATCTTCCTTGGACCCTTGCTGGCACTCCAATGTCTGCGGTGGTCAATCACCTCTTGCCCCTCCCATGTCCCCTTCCCTTGACATAAAAGAAGCCTGAACATACTTTCTTAAGATGTATTTGAGGTACCACAAAGGCTCCAATCTTGCTGCCTCCTCCAGCTGCTGGTGGTGGGTGCAGGTGCTACATTCCTTGGCTTGTGGCTGCAGCACTTCAGCCTCTGCCTCTGTTGTCACATGGCGTCCTCCCGTGTGTGTGTGTGTGTGTGTGTCCAAATTCCCCTCTTCTTATGAGGACACCAGTTGTACAGGGATAAGGCCCACCCTAATAACCTCATCCTAACTTGATGACATATGTAAAGACCCTATTTCCAAATAAGGTCGCATTCATAGGTAGCAGGGCTTAGGATTTCAACACTGTGTTTGGGATACACAATCCAGCCCATAACAATTGCAGACAACAGAATCCACTCAAGCTTGTTTAAGCAGATAGGGATTTATAAGAAGTTATAAGACGACTCACCGAGCAGGCTAAGCTTCTGGGAACAGTGCGCAGACCCCCAATCAGACAGGTCTGGATGAGGGATCTACTGTCCCCACCAAGCCCGGAACCACTGTCTCTGCAGCAGCAGGAAGTTGACACCATTCCAGCCCAGAAGTATGCTGCCTTTGCTGGGAGCAGATCCAGCTGCCCGGCAGATGTCCTGGTATATCAGCCCCTTCACACCAGAAGTCGGATGCCTGCCCTACTGGCGAGGGCAGACAGACCAATGTCATCCTTCTGAATTCTAAGTGGGAAAATGAGGGGCAGGCAGGCCCCAGCTCAGGTGGTTGGTTGCTCCTAACACCCTAACACCTGGGAGGCCGCAGGTTTGAGTCCCACATGGGCCAGTGAGCTGCACCCTCTACAGCTAAGACTGTGAACAACCGCTCTCCTTGGAGCTGGGCTGCTGTGAGCAGCGACCACCGACTGGCACCTGACATGACTGGCAACCGACTGTCTCAGCAGAGTGGAGCGCAAGGCTCATAACACCAGCATGGGCCAGGGAGCTGTGTCCTACACAACTAGACTGAGACACAACGGCTTGAAGGAGGAAAAAAAAAGTGGGAAAGAGGATTCATGATGTGGGAACTATGAAAAGGCAGAAAGGACATTCAGAACTGCTGGGCAGCCACAGAGATAGATGTCCACCACAGCCCTAACTCTGTTCTTTTATAGTTCCCCTCCCCTCCCCCACGCTTAGTGCCCACGCCCCTAGCGGTGCTGCCACAGCCGTGGGCGTGACATGCGTCTGGCCAGTGAGATGCAGCCGGAAGCCCAGTGGGGAGCTCTTCGGGTCCCGCTGCCCACACTGGGTGGCCGCAGGGTGCTTGAGCATGGTTTGTTCATGCCTCCAATACTAAGTAACAGTGCCAGGCACTGATGGACACTCCAAGAAAGACACGGTCCCTATCCTCAGGTCGCCATCGCCCAGCAAGGAGGCGCACAGGGAAGCCCGACAGGTAAGTCCGACAGGCAAGTCAGCGCCGAGTTGTGGCTCATTCACTCAGTCATTCTCGTCCAGCGTGCAGGATGGCGGCCCCGCGGGCAGCCCTGAGGACACAAGTGAGCCGACTGCACAGTCCGGTCCTCCCGGAGCCGACACTGGAACCTCAGTCCACACGTAACTCAATCACCCAGCGCGGCCGAGCGGAACCCGCGGCCCCAGCTCGCGTTTCCGGGGGGACTATGTGGAGCGGGCCGCGCGCCACCCCACGTGACGCCTGAGCGCGCGGGATGGGGGACTGCGCGTGCGCAGTGTGGCCGGCGACTTCCGGGTGAGATGCCGGCGAAGTGGAAGGAGGCTGCTTCCCCGCCGGCTGAGTCGGCGGCCTGTCCCCTCAGTCGCAGGTGCAGGGCACTTTCTCCAGCAGCCCGCCTTCTGGTGCCACCCGTCGCGCTGCAGTGTCAACTCGGGGAGGGCGGGGCGTGACGACGTGTGTCTCTAGAAACCCCCCAGGTGGCATCAGAGAAACGGGCAGGTCTTCCTAGAGGGTGAGGAGGGGGCGTGTAACCTGGGGCCCCAGGTGCCCGGACTTGCGCACCGCAGTGCCCGAGCCCCAGCGCCTTCTCGTCTAGCCGCCCCGCCAGGGACGACGAAGGCGGGCATGAGAGCATCTAGCACGAGGGTCCGCGGCGGGGACGCCCGTCCTTCCAGCGCGGAGGCTCAGGGCGGCGGCTGGGCGGCGAGGCCAATGGCGAGGCTGGTCCTGGGGCCCCGGGGCAGCGTCGGACGGCCTTCCGCGGGCACGGGAAGCGGTGGGGGATGCTGAGCGCACGACTGCCAGGACCTAGCTCTGCCATCGTGAGACCACGCGGGAGCTGGAGGGGGACTGGCCGGGACGAGCGTGTTGGCCCCGGAGGGGGACAGACCCGAGACACATTACGCAGGCGGAAACCACGGGACTTTGTGGGAGTGGGCAGTGCGGTAAGAGCCAAGGGTGACATCCAGGCTCCCAGCCGGAACACAGGCTCATGAGGGCGTTTATCTAGTAAATGGGGGCGGCTGGGTGAGGAAGGGGTTGGTTGGGGGAAATGGCATTTCGTGTGCTCCTGGAAGGTACTGAGGAGGTGTGCGTAGCTGTCGCATATGTGAGTGGTCAGGGGAGCTCGCAGCAGGCAGCATGGGTTCAGGAGGCACCAGCAAAAGATGGCATCTGTCGCAATGGAAGGAGACTCCCTGAGGAATGGGCCTTCACAGACGAGAGTCAGCTGCCAGCCCGAGAGATGCAGTGGAGGTGAGTAGCTGGGGAGGCAGAAAGAACATGGAGGCGCATTGGCAGGAGGGAGTCAGCTGAGCAAAGTGCTGCTGAGAAGTCGAGGAGGGAGTGTGAGATGTGAGAGCTTTGAAACTTCCTTGAGCAGTTTTGGAGGAGTGGGAGAGAAGGGGTGTGGGAGTGGGTGGCACAGTAAATAGCTTTTCCCCTTGAACTAGATGAGCTGAATCTGGAGTTCACATGGAAAATGAACACGCTAAAATAGTCAAGAAAACTGAAAAAAGAAGAGGCATGAGAGCCGTAGTCCTCCCAAAGATTGTAACACGTTCTAAAGCCCCACGCGGTGCAGCCGTGCAGCACGGCTGCAGGGAGAGTGTGGGCAGAGCGAAGTAAGGGGCGGCCACAAACGGCACGGCAGTGGGAACTCCTGCCATGAGGGTTGCTCCCTGGCCAGGGAGGGTGAAGAGGGACAATTTTAGTAAATCTGAAGAATGATAAAGTTAGACCCATAGCCTGGTCACATACCAGTTAAAACTAAAATGATCAATGGTATAAATGTAAAGAAGTGAAACCGTTGAAAAAAAAAGTAAGAAAAAAATGGTGAATTCCTTAACACAGGAATGGAAGTAGAAATGCCCAGGAGGAAAATGGGCAAAAAACACGAGCAGAATCAACCCAAAGGAAAGAAGGGTGACCCATGCACACAGGAAACGCTATTTAACCTCACTCAGTAAGAGAGACGCGGGCTCAGATGATACTGAGGTGCCGTTTTCACCCGTCAACTTTTGAAAAATCCCGGTTTGATAAGCTGGGGAAATGAAGATGGGCGCAAGCGGTCTGACCTGCTCCCAAGTGCTTCCGCACGTGGCGGTCTGTGTCTCATCCCTCCCGGTGCCACGGCCCACCACAAGGTTGTTTGCTTACAACAGCAGAGCTGGGCACCACCCAGGTGTCCGCGTGTAGGGAACCGCCCTGACGTCCTTTTCTAGGAGACAATCCACAGAGGTTTGACCACACTCTGAGACACTGACGCTGTGTACAAAGCAAAGGGCCATGGAAGTGTCCGTGTGTTGATGTGGAAATATGTCTGGTCTGTTTTTAAGTGAAGAAAAGCAACGTGCAGAACAGCATACGTGCTTTGCCACCTTTTGGGGGTAATGATGGGGAGGAATACTGGCTTGTAGTTACAAAAAGAAACACTGGCAAATACCCAAGAAATGAGTAATAGTGGAAACAGAAGTCAGGGACAAGTGGGGTGGGGGCACAGAGCGGGCGGGGGGAGGGCGCAATTCCTGTCTCTATCTTTTAATGACAAAGAATAAAGATAAAAACAATACTTTTGGGAAAAGGCAGTAGAAAGTACACAGAATTAAGCAGTCACGTGAGAAGTCTTGTTGGAAAGAACAGGAAAATGCAAAGAAACACAGATGAAGGAAGAGGCTTCAAATTTAATCCAGTTCATTTGTGTTGGTGCCCAATGATTGGTAATGTGACTCAAGATAAAAAAAGGTCTCCCCACTTTTCATGCTCCAGGCATCAAATTCCCTCCCTACAAGTGACCAAAATGTCCACGTTATCTATTTCTTGAACATCCTTGCAGGAATGTTAGGCATGTGCAAATGTATATTCACATGCTTGTAATTTCCCCTTTTACCTCAGAGAGGGACAGCTATCAGGTTTCTGCACTTTAGAACTTTCACTTACTATCCGAGCGCCTTCACTTCCACGGCTCATAGGATCCTGTGCAACGCAAGGACCATGTTAATCCGGTCTCCCGGGAAGGACACTGACACCTTTTCCAATGCTTTCCCATATCACATGACTCTAGCACCTCCCATGGAAGTGGGAGCTTATCCGCAGGACGTGTCCTAGAGCTTTTGGGTCAAAGCATTTGTGCCTTTGTAATGTGGGTGGCAGTTGTCAAGTGGCCCTCCCAACCAACTGTGTGCCAACTCAGACTCTGCTGGTGACGTATTACAGAGTGGTTGCCCACAGCCTCGTACAGTAAGCACACTCCCTGCACCCATCCCGTTTCCACAGCTCTCTAGCCATCATTCTGGGCACATCTAGACCTTCATCTGTTCTTGTCCTCCCACAACTATTGTAATCTTTATAGTCCATGCATTGAAATGCAAAAATCTTAACTGTAAATTTTGACAAATGGCTACACCGACATAGCACACCCTCTATAAAACTCTAGAAATGTCCACACGTCCCAAAGTCCCTCGTGGCCTTCCCAGTCAGGCGTTCTCCCCCGCACAGGAGCTCTGACAGGTGCGCTCTCTCTGCCCTCGCAGCGGTGACACGCACCCACTGTCGTGTGTATGGCAGCCCCTCCCCTTCACTGTTGCACGCTGTCCATTGCGTGAATCAGTGTGTCAATTCTGCAACTGCTGGACACTTGGGATTCTAGTCTTTGGTCACAAAGCTACTCGGAACATTGTGTGAGGTCCTTTTGCGGACACGTTTCATTTCTCCTGGATGATACCTAGGAGTGGAATCGTTGGGACAAATGACAGGTGCATACTTAACTTCCTGAGAAACTGGCCGCGCCTTTCCAAGGTGGCATGCCATGTCAGAATTCCCCCCAGTGCTTGCTGTGGCCAGTCTTCGAATTTCACGGTGGCTGTGTCGTGATTTGGCACTGTGGCTCTCATTTGCGTCCCCATGATGGATGGTGCTGAGCTCTTTTCCATGTGTCTGTCATGCAGCCTCCTTTAAGAAGTGTCTGTCAGACCTGCTGCCACAAACGCACACATTTCACTGGTTGCAGTTTCGGTTTTTTTCAAGGATGGGTTTCTTTCCAGTTTCTGCCTTTTACTCACTCCATGCCTTCAAATAGATTTTTGAAAGCTATATGTTTTTGTCCAGAGTTTCTCATTGTTACCCATGGCAGGGGCGGGAGGGGGACCAACCCAGCCATGCCAGCATTCCTAGATGTCATACCGTTTATTTGCATCTCTCTCTTTTTTTCAACTTTTTTTTTTATTTAAGTGTTTTTCCAGGACCCATCAGCTCCAAATCAAGTAGTTGTTCAATCTAGTTGTGGAGGCGCAGCTCACAGTGGCCCATTGGGGACCCAACTGGCACCCCTGGTGTTAGGAGCATCACCCAACTGAGCTGACAGGCCGGCCCTTTGATTGCGTTATTGGGAGTGAGGCTGAGCAGAGTTTCACAGTCCTGGAGTCTCCTGCCCTTCCTTTCTTATTGGCTGCACAGTGGAGGGAAGGTCCGCATTCATCCAGGTTTGGGTTTTCCCAAGGAGTTTGGTAGGAAAAGAGGGCAGAGCCTGGAGGCTTGGTCAGGGGAGGGAGTACAGAGCAGGGAGGGGAAGATGGTGAGAAGGTGGCCAGGTCAATGGATTCAAAACCACAAGGCCAAAGGGTGTTTACCGAGAAGCTGCTTGACCAGGCAGACGGGAAATGGAGCTCGTGTCGAGTGAGGGAGACTGAACTTCAGCTTCCAGAGTGGGTGCTGTTACTGGCCATACCTGAGAGCCGGGAGTGGGGGCTACAGGGCTGGGGGATGCTGAGCCCAGGGCAGGGTGTGGGTGCGCTTTCCTGCAGACCTGGATGGAAGGCCTTGGCCTCAGTCACTAGAGGGGGAATGAAGGAGGCAGCGCCTGGAGCCAGAGCCTTTGAGAAGAGGGGAGGAAGGCAGGGTGGCCCCCCCAGGGCACGAGCCTTGAGACAGCTGCGATTTTGTGAGAGGGACCTGGCAGAGATGTCCCCACCTCCCTTCCTGGGCCTGGCTGGTAGGGACAGATAGAAAAAACAGCTTGACTGTGACACTGTAGGGGAAGCAGAGTCTGGGAGGGACAGCCAGGTGGGACACAGCAAGGGACATTCTGGGAAGACTGAGCCCTAGGGCAAGATGTCCATCTCATACCCAGGAAGTCGGCCCTGGGGTGGAGTAGGCGACGATGTGAGATTCAGGTGATAGTGGACTGGGGAGAGCATGGGCAGAACAGGATCGGGCCTGGGCGCGGAGCGGGGTCCCCTGAGCTGTGGCTCTGAATGCCAGGCGGTGTCAGCTGTGCCCAGCTGCCCATGAGTTGCCCAGCACATGGAGGGTGAAAATGGAAATGTCAACAAACGTCACAGAGAAAACTGTAGGAGGCTCAGGTCTAGGCAGAGCCAGGTTGGACCTGGGCCTCCCGGCTCCCAGGCCAGGGTCCTGTGGCCTCCATGTCCCTCTGAAACACCAGTGTCCCCCCAAATTCATATGCTCAAGTCCTAACCCCCAGGACCTCACAATGTGGCTGCATTTGGAAGAGGGTCTTCACAGAGGTGATCAAGGTAAAATGAGGTTGTGGAGTGAGCCTCAATCCAGTCTGAGTGTGTCCTTCTAAGAAGAGAAAAGGACACAGACACAGAGGGACGGCCATGTGAGGACACAGGGAGAAGGCCCGTCCACGCGCCCAGGAGCGAGGCCTCAGGAGGAACCAGCCCTGCAGGCCCCTGACCTGGGACTTCCGGCCTCCAGGACTGGAGAGAATTCGTTTCTGCTGTTCCAGCCGCCCAGGTGTGGTGCCATGTTATGGCCGCTGGAGCAAACAAATACAACCAATAAAGAAATACGGTGTGATATGGTGACTTATAATAAATACATATTGGGTCTTCATCCCCATTCCTGGCACAGAGCTACCCAAACCCTTAGAATTTCGGGTGATATAAGTGACAAAGGTGTCTTCTGTTATGTGAATGAGGTGACTTGGAAAGATCCAAGGTCACATAAGGATGGGGGCTGGTTGCCAGGGGAGCCAACCCTGCGATTAGAGGACTGGAACTCTCCAGGAAGGGGACAGAACCTGGAGGTTGAATGGATCGCCAATGGCCAATCAGTTAATCGTGCGTGCCTGTGTGTGAAGCCTCCATGAAGGCCAGAAGGACGGGCTTCTGGGAGCTTCCAGTCCAGTGGACATGTGGAGCTGGGCGAGAGTGGCCCCTGGAGAGGGCCGGGAAGCCCCTCCCCTGCCCATAACTGGCCGGTCATGTCTTCACCTGGCTGTTCCTGGGCTCTCTCCCACTGACCTGCTGAGTGAACGTCTCCTGAGGTCTCTGAGCCACTCCAGCAAATGAATCAGACCCAGCAGGGGTCATGGGAACCTCCCATCTATAGCCTGTTAGTTTCCTGGTCAGAAGAACAGGTGACAGCCTGGCAGGCGACTGGCCTCTGCAGTGGGGGAGGGGGAGTCCTTAGGCCTGAGCCCTTGACCTGTGGGGTGTGACACCATCTCTGGGGTGATAGTGTCAGAATCGAGCCAAATTGTAGGACGCCCTGCTGGTGTCAGAGAATTGCTTTTTGGATGTGTGGGTCCCGCCTTCTCCCCTCCCCACCACACACAGTGAAATTGGGTCCAGAACCTGAGTTACAAGCTTCTCTTTACACAGACTTCTGTCCACACTGGTGAAAACAACTGTTTGGGTCCAACTTGGGGAGGTGAGTCCTGGCTCCCTCAGATTTCCCGGGATCCCACACCCCCCCCCACTTTACCCTCCTCCACTGACTTCTCTGCGGGGCTACCTGGGGCTGGTGGGCATGCCAGGCACTCAGCTGGCCTCTCTGAACCGCCCCCAGCCCCCAGCAGTTCCAGAGGCAGAGTGGCTGGAAGTCTGGAGCCACCCCAGCCCTCTAGCCAGCTGTCCCCAAGCTGGTCCATTGCCACCAAGGTGCACTCCTCTGCCCTTCACCCAGGGCCCATCGGCGACGCTCCTCAGGCTGCTGGCACCCACAATCCAGCCAGGCCAGCACCAAAGCCCTGGGGACGGCCCCAGGGAGCAGGCCCGTTACATTCTCACCGTCAACAGCAGCACTGCCTGTGTGCTCACAGGGCATTACCCCTTCACCTGGAACCCCGTCTGCCATTGTCCCCACTGCACAAGTGAGAACACTGAGGTGGAAGAGCGACATGACCCGGGACACGGACCAGGCGGCCCCTCCTCGCTGGCGCTGGGGAGCCAGAGGGTGTGGGTGGAACAGGCAGTCCCCACTTTCCCTCCGTACACATTTCCTTCTGCCCATGGCAGGGCTGGAGGAGCTGGGGGGCTGCAAAACACCCTGGACCTTGGGGGCTGCAGGGGACGTAGAAGGAGGTAGTGAAGTCCCACTGGGCGTCACCCTTTCTCCGCCCAGGACTCAGCTTACAGCCGGTCAAGCACGAGGACCTCAACTTGGGGACTGGCCTAGGTTTAGGCGTCAGTCTTCTTGGGACGTACCACAGCCTCAAGGCAGCAGTGAACAGCGGAGGGGAAGGGGAGAAGAGGCAGAGTGATGACAATGACAGTGTCAGTGCAGGGTCTGGGTTTAGAAGGGAACAAGGACGGCACTGAGATGGGAAGGGAAGCCCAGGGAAGTGGGGGAGGCAGGCCTGGGCCATCTCTGTGCCCAGTGTGACATCCCGAGTCTCCTTGGCCTCTGGGTGGTGAAACTCCCTCACCAAGGCAGGCTGTGGCGCTACTCATGAATTTGGGGAAGGGTGTGGGCAGCTGGCTCACCCCACGGCCAGAGGCAGAGCACGTGGGGGAGGCCAGAGGCTACCAGCACTGCTCTGACCCCTCCCTGCTTCCCTGCCTGGCTTCCCCAGGCCCCCAGCCTCACACACTGCCCGTGACCACTCACCCTGTCTTATAACCTTTGCAGTGGCCCTCAGCCTGGACTGCCATCTCTGTGCTGTCCACCCGAGGACCCTGAGAGCCCACCCTACTGGGGCCTTTGGGAGCCCTCTCATCTGGGCAGACCCAGGAGTCCCTGTGGGCTCCTTTGCTGCCCTGTGGCGCCACCATCCCAGGAGGGCAGGTATGACAGTGCAGGGCCCATGCCAGCACTGCCAGGCAGGAGCCAGGGTTCCTGAAGTTGGGACAGGAAGTCCTGGGTTTGCTACCACCTGGCTTTGGGGCTGTGGGCGGGAGCCAGGCCCTTCCAGGTGTCTCAGTTTACCATGCAGCCAAGGGGTGAGGCTGAATGGCTTCTAGGGAGGGTTCTAGGAGGGTTACCCTGCTCAGGAACCCAGGAGCGGGGCTCCCGGCATGAGCTGAGTGTGAGCACAGCTTGGCAGAGCTGGATGGGTGGGATGGGCCCAGAAGCCCCCTCCCCAGGGCAGACCCTCCCTTCCAGGGCATCTCCACCCCTGCCTCATTGGCATGGCAACAGCCTCCTCCCAGTTCTGAGAAGGCACGGCTGAGCATGGGCCCAACTGGGAAGCGAACAGAGCCTCCCTGCAGGACAGCCGCTTGGTGGGAGCCCGGCTGGGTGAGGGAGGTGCCAGGCACCACCTCCCAGAGGCAAAGACTTGCATTTGAGGTCAGGACTGGGAAGGCCTCAAAGGTTGGCCCTTGCAGCGTCAGATCAGCTCAGCCTGATGACCCCTGAGCACGCTTGGCAAGCATTATCCCCCCACCTTGCCTCAGCTCTGCCTGTTGGAGGGTGCTTGGCCAGGACCGGGCTTGGGGAACACATGAGGTGGTCTGCCCATCTGCCCCTCCTCAGGCAGGCCCGCAGGTGAGAGTGGGGCAGGAGGCCTCTGAAGGAGCTGGGGGACAAATCAGGTGTGTGGGGGGAGGACAGGCGAGCGGGCAGGAGAGTTGGGGTGGCTTCTGGAAGATGGGAGCATGAGGACCCAAAACCATGACGCAGGAGGCCTCAGATCCAAGCCCCAGGGCTCGTGGCTGCTTAGCAAGGTCCCCCTCCCCCAAGGCAAGAAGCCATGACGCCTCCCTCTTGGCGCCAGTCTGCATCCTGCCCCTCAACACAAACCTGCCTCCCTGGGACACCCCTCCCACAAACTCAGGGTAGGGTGGGGGGCAACATGGGGAAAGAGGGTGTGCCCTAGCCCATTCCCTCATCGGACACGGCAGGTGGTGGCATCTGGGACAGGGGTCCCAGAGTACCCACCAAGCCCCAGCATCCCAGCCCAACAATGCCCACTCTCTACACACTGTCCCCAGGAATTATCGGGCTATCTCCACATCGGATGGGCTTTATTCACCACTGTCACCATGAAGACGATGATGTGAACACAGGGAAATAGCACTGAGTCCAGACTGCCTCAGCTGGCGCGCTGTGTGCACAGAAAATCTCCCACCAACAGTAAGCGTGAACAACTGACTGTCCTCCAGGTCACCTCCCTGCCCCCCGCCCCCCCCAGGGGCAGGAGGCAGGGTGGGCCCTGGAGAAGCCCACACAGCAGGCACCACTCACAATGCGTCTACATATGCCTCTTCTACATGCTCCCACACAATTAATGTCTTCAATACATACATACGTATGTATATACATACATACGTATGTATGTATATATATATGTATATATGTAGAGAGATATATATATATATATTTCATTTGAACTGTGCCGGTTATCAAATTAAAAACTGACTTCTCTTCACGTGAACTTCACAGTAACGGCTCGCAGAAGACAATGAATCCAGTGTTGATAACTCAGGGCCCACTTCCTGCTCCAGGAAAGTACTTTTCTTCCCCTACGGAAACCCCTGGGGAAAACCAGGGCCACTGCCACATCCCTGGCTGCCCATCGCTGCTGTCGCGGCTCAGCCCTGCCATTTGCGGGATGCATGCAGACGCACGCACGCGCACGAGGACATCCAATCACAGAGTACATCACCGAGTACTGTCATGCGGAGCAGGAAGTCCCATGGCCCGTCCAGCGGTGGGGTCGGGCCAGGACGATCGGAAGTAGAGGTGCCCTTCACCCAGCTCTCTGGTCCGCAGTCAGTCCAGGGCCTCCGAGCTGCCTAGCATGGACAGGCCGCACACACACAGGGAGGGAGAACGGACGAGATGCACCCATCCGTCCACCTGCTGGAGAGTCCCTTCACTCAAGACCAGGCAGGTGAATAAATACGACATCAAGTGTTGTCAGGAGAAGGGAAAATAACTTAAACTTGGCCAGACTCTGTCCTCAGCACCACTTTCAGTCACAGCAGAAATCGCCCTTGTGGTCCAGGAAAACCAGGCGTCCAGGCGGCTCTACCACCTGCAGAACCCCAGAAGTTGGGGCAGCTGCCACTCAGAACCACTGAGGTTCTGGCAGCGAGACTTACTCAGTGAGTAGGTGGGTAAGGCAGGGTGGCCCCAGCCAACTGCAAACACAGTACCTATCACATTGTAGGAGCTTCAGCCTCCCAAGGCTGTGGATGAAGGTGGGGGCTGTGACCCCAGCCCAGAGGCCAACTGCCCTCTCCCCTGACTCCTCCCTGTGCAATGGCCACTTTCACCCATGCCCCACTGTAGGGAAGAGAAAACCTACAACGAGTGGTACATTCCTGGTAGGAGAGCAGCCTCTGGCCCCTGCTCAGGGCTCTGGAAATGACCAGCAGTTCCAGGGATGGACGAGTGACCTTCAGGGTCAGGTCCACTGAGGCCCAGTAGCGGCTTGTGATACTCATGGTCCAGGGCTGCTTTCCTGCCACCCTGTGCACCCCCCCTCTGGGGATGCTCAGAGGCACCCTGGCCCCTGGCTCAGGCAGGGAGGCGGCACGGCCCATCACCCACGGGCAGACATCTGGCAACCTCAGGAGGCTTGGCATTTAAAGAGAATCATCTCCAAATACCAACTTTGTCTGCCTTGAGTTACAGTGCGGTCAGGACCACAACTGCCTCCCACCACAGTGCCTGCAACTCCACAGCCAGTCGGCTTCTGGCTGCTTCTGCTCCTGTCACCCTGGGGTCCCCACTAGGGCCTGTACCCACCCCCGCCCACCAGCTGTGCCTGGATGGCCCCTGGTGTGCCTGGGGCCTCCCCTGCAGGGGATTCTGCTGCCACCATCAGGAGTGGCCTGTTCGGGGAACCAGCCCGCCCCGTCCAGGGCCTCACACCCAGAACTGTGATTCGTGGTCCTTCACGAAGTCGGGCCAGGCTCACAAACATGCCAATGTGGTCAGGGAAGCGCCGGGAGAAAGGATACACTGGCCGTCCTACACCGAGGTGCTTGGGCCACACTTGAGGGCCTTTGAGACAGCCCTGGAACTGGCAGGAAAGGAAGACTGTGTCACAGTCCGGGCACCGCCAGGCCCGAGTGAGATGGAGGGTGGGGGAGGGGTGAAAGGCATGGAGGAGGGCTGCAGGAATCACTCTGAGTCTGAGGCCGCTGGTCCAGGTCCAGGTGGCAGCAGGGTTCTTTCTGCTGGGAGTGTCCAGCTCAGGGACCCTCACACTCCATCCCAGTGCCCCACCTGGGAGGTCTGGCCCCTCTTTTCCCCCCACCCCCACTCCACCGGCGGCATCACACCAGCAGGGACTTGACCAGGCCGCAGTGAAACTTGCGGACGTGGCGGTAGAGGTCCCCGGACTGCGTGAAGCGGCGCTCGCACCAGCGGCAGGCGTGGGGTTTCTCGCGGGTGTGCACCACAGCGTGACGGCTCAGGTTGTGCGAGTACTGGAAGCTCTTGCCGCACTGCGCACACGTGTAGGGCTTCTCACCCGAGTGCGTGCGCTCGTGCCGCTTCAGCGTGTATGCGCACGAGAAGGTCTTCCCGCAGAGCGGGCAGGTGGGCATGGTGCCGTCGGGCGAGAGCCGGGCCCGCGCACTGTCCCGCTCCCGGAAGTGGGCGCTGAGGTGCAGCTGCAGTTCGTGGGCGCTAGGGAATTGCTTGCTGCACAGTGGGCATGTGCAGAGGTGCCCGCCGGGCCCCAGCTCGTCGTCGCTCGCCCCGGGCTCTGCATCCAGCTCCAGTTCCTGGCTGCCCACCCCGCTGACTGGCAGTGGCTCCATGCCCCCTGCCAGGCGCTTGGCTGCAGGAACACAGGGTGGCTGTAGAGGGCTGTGGGGGCCCAGAGGGCCCACGCTGTCCTGTTCCGACAGTGAGTTGCGCTCGTCCTTCACTGGCCGTGGGGCCCCTTGCTGCATCTGACTGCAGGGGGCTGCCTGGAGGACACAGGGTGGGTGGACTGGCTCCCGCCTCTGGCCAGGCTTCAGCGACAGGTCCAGAGCCCGGTCTGACTCTCCTGGGGCCTGCCAGAGAGGAGGCCCCAGCGCTCGTGGAGGGAAGACGGCCTTGACCCCAGCCCCAGGGAGCCTGGCCTTCTGGGCAGCTGGGCAGAGCTCAGGGGTCCAGGCGTGCAGGGGGCAAAGGGGCTGGCCTGACAGCTCTGCCCCAGGGGCGGGGGTCTCCGGATGCAGCCCGTGACCCTTCTCCCTGAGCCTGCCCTTGCAGACCTTGACAATGTCGTACATGTGCAGGTAGCTGGCGGCGGCCAGGACGTCCTCGACCGGCAGGCTGCGCAGGTCCAGGCGTCCCTCGTACATGAAGTCCAGCAGACGGCCAAAAGCGGGCGCAGTGACGATGTCGCCGTTGAGCCGCACCGTGTCGCGGCTGCCCGAGGGCCGGTCCCTGTAGAAGAGATGGAAGTAGACGCTGCACGCGGCCAGCACGGCGCGGTGGGCCGGGAAGCGCGCGTCGCCCACCAACACGGTGCAGTCGCACAAGAAGCCGAGCTCGCGTTGCTGCCTCAGGCGGCCCAGCAGCCGCCCGCCGTGCTCCGGGAACTCCATGCTGCTGCCGTCATCACTTGGGCACAAACGGACGCCTGTGAGCGCGCCTGGAGACGCCGTGGCCGCCGCTGCCCCGGCCGCCCGACGCGCGTTTCCCGGTGCCGGCAGGGCGGAGAGAGGGGCGCCGGGCGCCGCGCGTAACCCTCCGCCCGGAGCCACCCTGGGCACCTGCCCCGAGCAGGAAAAACTCGATCGAAAGTAAACAGAAGCCGCTCCGCCACGGGGGCGGGTCCCGGGACGCGGGCGGAGGGGGCCCGAGCCGCGCGAACCTGCGCGCGTCCCCGTCTGGGGCTCCCCTCCCAGCCCCGGCGCCCCCGAATTTCACTCTGGGCGGCTGTCCGCCGCGTCCCCCGACGCCCGAGTCGCTACGCCGTCGCCGCCCCAGGTCCGCGCCTCCAGCTGTCGCCCGGCCCTCCAGATGCCGCCGCCGCCGCCGCCGCTGCGGGTCCCATTTATGGCAGCGCGGCCGCGGGGAGCGGGCCGGCGGGCGGGGCGGGCAGAGCCGGGCGCCCGCCCCCCGCGCTCACCTCCGCCGCCAGAGCTCCTCTCCGGCCACCGCCCGCGCCACCCGCCCTCCCCGGTGTGGCCCCGGCGCGCGGAGCTACGGACAGCGCGCCCCGGCGGGGAGGGCGCGGGGACCGGGGGGCGCCGGGCGGGGCGCACTCCAACTTGGCCGACCCGGCACCGCCCGCCACTCGCCCCGCCCCGGAGAGAGCGAAACTCGGGGCGGGGGCTGGAGGGGGCGGGTCGAGGCGACTTCCCGGAGCGGCGGAACCGCTGAGGTCACCCTCGCCGCCCTTTCCCTGTCCGCCCCGCCTGACCCGGCCCTGCGCGCGGCCAGCTGGAGCGCTGGGGTGGGAGGGGATGTGGGACACGGCGGGGGAGGGGGGCTCTCTCGCGATACATGCCGCCTCCGTCTCGGTGTCTCCCCCATGGAGTCCCAACTGCGCCCGTCTGCTAAGGGACCCCTTCCAAGGACCGGCATCCGGGGGCGCAGCCGGAACCCCGGCCTCCTGTCACTTCCCGCAGCGCCGGCTCTGGGATGGAGGAGGGAGGTCGTAAATTTGAAAAAGATGACACCCCTTTTCGTTGAAAGCCAGTTTTTAAATTTAAGTTAATTTAGCTGGGACCGTCTTCCAAACACTTAAGCCGGATCTCGACCTTGGAGTCCACAGCAGGGGACTCCCACCCTTTCAACGGACTCTCGCTCAGCGTTTGGGTGGGGAGCTGTTTGTCTGAGAGCCTAGAGGCCAGGGCACGTCCCAGCAGACATGGCACTCTGATGGAGGGAGGCCAAGCCGCTCCAGAACCCAGAGCAGACAGGAAAGTGTTCTGGGAGGAAGAGGCACCTGAAGGGGTGGGGTTGATATTCTGTATGCAGGTATTTCAGGTGGAAAAGCACCCAAGGTGTGAGGGGACACCTAGTCCTAATGCAAGAAGGAACTAGCCCCAGAGAAATAGAGACATGATTTTGGAGGGGTTGCCCCTTACCCCCAAGGGCCGGGGAGCATTTTCCTGGGGCCATCACCTAAGGGGGCTGCCCTTACAGGAGCAGCATTGAGGCTTTGCTAAACACCGCGGGACCACTACTCAGCTCAGCTTCACAACCCCTTAGATGCTAGAATTATCACACCGTATGGGTGGGGCACGTTAGGTAAGGTGACTGCAGGCAGCAAGTCGCTGAACCAAAGTTCGAATTCTGCAGTCCCCTGAATTGCCAGGGTACTGCCCAGCAGCCCCTAAATGGAAGGTGAGCAGGGGAGGAGCAGCCCCAGCCCGGAGTGGGGGCAGAAAGGAGGCCTTAACTAGGGGTTGGGGAGGTGTTGGAGGAGGGGCTGCGTCACAAAGGATGAGACCCCAGTCGGCCAGGTATCCGTGGGCAGAGGGAAGAGGGAGCCCTCCAGCCATTCTCCTCGATGCCCCAGAGGAGGGCGAGCCCTCTGTGAGAACAGAGTCCTGTTCAACGCTGTGGGCGGGTAGGCTGGGCGGGAGGGCTGAGGAGCCTCCAGAGGCCCTGGGGCCACTGCAATTAGATCTGCAGTCTGTGGGAAGGAGAGGCACATTCTTCCACTAAAAAATTATTCCTTGTTTGTCTGAAATTCAAATTTGTCTGGACATCCTGCATTTTTATTTCGTAAATCCAGCAACTGCAGCTCGGAACCCTGGACTCACACTGTCCTTGGCCACTGAGACGGCCCTGGCTCCCAAGGCCCATCCATCTGGGGACCCTTGAGGAGGGCCACACCCCTGCCTCCAGGCCCTCACCCTGCAGGGGGAACTGAATTCAAATGAGGTCCCTGGGAGCCCAGATGGAATTGCCCCCTGGGCCTGGCGGCTTCAGAGCCCTGCCCCTGCCCCCTCCCAACCTTGATAACGACCCTTGATCTCCTTGAACCTTAATACCCTCATCTGCAAAATAAGAAGAAAAACCGCAGGGCCTGGCACAGGTGAGACCCCAGGCCATTCACTGGTCACTCAGGCCCCTCCCCAGAGAGCCCTCCTCTGGCCGTCCCCATTCCTGTCTGTTCCAGCGGGGCACCCCAGAGTGGTCTATCATGACCACCCAGCTAAGCCTCCCCAAGGCCTCATTTCTCTCTCACAGCCTTAGCCTGCTTCACAGCCCTGCCCGTGTGATGTGACCATACTGTGACACGGTTCCCGCCACCAATGGGGTTTCAGTAAGTGTCTGAAGGGAGTGCATGGCTCCCGTGAGGACATCCACAAGCATGCCACCGTCCGATTCCGACTGCTGCCCGTTGCCCAGCTGTGCCCCCAGGCGTGGCCCCTGAGCCTGCGAAGGCAGGGCTCTGGGTGGCGTGAGGCCCTGGCATGGGCAGAGTGCCCTGCATGCCCTGCCTGGCTAGTGGGACAAAGTGCTCCTTGGGCACCTGACACAAGTTGTGGGGCACAGACAGGGACCAAAGCAGGCTAGGACACTGCAGGCGAGAGCCTGGGGCTGGGCCTGGGAGGCCAGCAAGTTAAGGATGAGCCAGGGAGGAGAAACATCCCTGGGGGAGGGGACCGTGGGAGAGAGGCCCTCTGTGCCTCTCCAGTCACAAGGTCTGAGTTAAGCCCCCCTGTCCTGCTGCACCCCGAGAAGGGACTGTCCCAGACAGCCCCAAAATGGCACTCTGGAGCTGGCCACCACATGGCCCTTGGGTCCCCTATCTGGCCCAGCAAGGTCTCAGGCACAGGGATGACAGGAGGTGTCGCAGTGGTGCAGGCAGAGCCTCCCTGGATGCAGTCAGCCAGGCGGCCATCTGGCCTGGGAGCTGCTTGAGGCCCCGCCCTGCAGCTGCTGCCCAGACTAGGCAGCCGGGGGCACTGGCCCAGGAGTCCTGCCTGATGGCCGGCAGCTGCAGAAGGTGACAGGGCTGGAGGCCCCTGTATTCAGGGAGGGGTCAGGCAGCTGCCCTCCCTGGGGCCGGTGCAGCAGTTTTTGTTGGAAACATCTGGCCAAGGGGCTCCCCAGAGGTTCCAGCAGTGGCCAGGGCTGGCCAACAGGGCTCGTGCTCTCCTTGCCATTCTGTTTGGGGGGCGGGAGAGGAGTGTTCTTGGGGAGAGGAGCTCGGCTTTCCCTCCTGGAGTCCAGTGGAGGCGGGGGGAGCACTGCCCACGGGGTACGCCAGTCACAGGGCAGGCTCACACAGAGGCCAAGACAGGACTGGGTGCTGCACAGACGGAGTGGGTGCGGGGCTCACAGCGATTCCCGGGTACCCACTGTGCGCCAGAGCTCCGGACGGAGCATGTGGAGAGGCCCCTGGAGACGAGGGGCTTTGGACCACCTCAGCGCAGCCTCCTGGTCAAGATGCGGGTCAGCAGGCCCGAGAGAAGCCTGGGGAGCCGCCACGTCTTTCATGAGAAGGCACCTTCCTGGTCCCCCAGTCGCCACTCGCTGACACCTCACCATTCTCCTCCCATCTTCTGTCTTCTCCAAAGCATTGCTGAGTCCAGGATGGGGTGTGGATATGGAAACCCCACCTGGGAGAGCAGTGTGTAGGTGGGACAGTCCCAGAGGAGGCCCCAGGCACCCACGGGAGGATTTGTGGGGTGAGCGATGGAGAGACGTCAGACATCTGGGGGTACCCTTAGGTCAGGGATCTGGCCCAAGCAGCACAGACTGGCTGGGCCTGTCACTTGGCCCCTGGAGGCAGGGCCCTACCTGGGGGTACACAGTAAAAACTGAGACAACTGTGCTGGGGTGGGGACACGAGGGCCAAAGGGAGCTGTGTGGAACAGGGGGCCCCTCCCTAAGGAGCAGGTGTCCCCTGAGCAGGGGAGAGAGTCCTTCCCTGAGAAGCATCCTTCTTTCAGTCAGCCTGAGAGGCTGAGACAGAGCCCCAGTTTCCGCTGTAGACGCTGTCCTGGGGGTTCAGCTGGGCTGCACCTGCTTCTGACCCAGATAAAGTGTCTATACACCCCAGGCTGAACTCTGACCTTGGATGAAGAACAAAAATGTCCCCCCCCAAAAAAAAAAATAAAAAGCAGAAACAAACATACCAACCCCAGGAAGAGAGCTCACAGTGGTCTTCATTTCACAGAAGGATTCCTATCAACTTGGAGGCCTCAGGGCTGGGAGGAGGGGCAACCGTAGGAACCTGAGGCTCCCGCGGAGGGCCAGGGCCAAGGCCAGGGCCAGGGCCAGTGAGGGCTCGGGGTGGGGCACAGTCTGCAGTGTCCTGGGAATCTGTAGGAGGAGGGTGCTAGACCCCCTCTGCCTCTGGTCCCTTAGCTGCCCCCCAGTGGACTGTGGGTGCCCAGGGCCCATTGAGACAACAGGGAGGGGCTTGGGTGGCCTCTGCTGTCAAGACCTTTCTCTTGAGCCTGCACCCAACCCTGCTCCCACTCTGGGTGTCTGCTCCCAGCTCAGAGAGGACAGTCCAGGCCAGGTGGATGCCCCTCCACTGGTTCCTGTGCCCTCTTCTCCCTCTGTCACCGTGGGAAGAAGTCCCCATCCTCTTTGTAGCTGCCACGTGTCAGCATCTTCCTTCTGGGGGAGGGGAAGTTTCTGGAAGCCCCCTGCCAAGGAGGCAGGGCTCAGAACCCCTGTCTCTCCAGGGCCTGGCTTTCCCTCTTCTGTCCGCATGTCCCTGATGGCCCATACTTCCAGGCCCACCTCCAACCTGACCTCCCCAGCCTCCTGCACCGGTGGGGCAGGGACCTCTGATTGGGTCTTTCAGGACAATCTTGGCGCCTCTCTCCCTGGACCCAGCAGGGTGCTACCCACTTGGGGCACAGCACATTCTGATATCAAACTAACCTACAGCCCACCCCACCCCCATCCCATGGAGACAGAAGCCCGCATTCGTCCCAGTCGCCGCACTGCGAGGCCGAGAAGTGCGGCTCACCGGACAAGCCGGGAAACTGAGGCCAGAGAGGGCGTGCCCGGGGACTGGCAGAGCAGCGGGCGCTGGGCGGGCGCTGGGCGGGCGGACGGGCCCAGCCCCGGCCCCCGCCCTCTGGGCCCGGGTGGGGGCGCAGGGCCGCGGAGGCGGATGTGGGCGGGCGGCCGGGCGGGGCGCGCGGGGCGGGGACGGGGCGGGCCGGCGGCGGCGGCGGCGGGACGGAGCGGCGGTGGCCGGCCCAGCGCGCGCTCAGCAGGCACCGGAGGACGCGAGCCGCGGCCGCATACGAGCACCGGGCCCGCGGCGCGAGGCCCGCCGGACAGCGCCCGCCGCCGGCCCGCGCCGCCCCAGCCCGCCCCCGGCCCGGCCCGCGGGGATGCGGAGCGGCGCGCGCCGGAGGCCGCGGCCCGGCTAGGCCCGCGCTCGCCCGGACGCGGCGCCCGGTGAGTCCCGCCCGCCGCCGCCGGGGCCCGGATTTCCTCCCCGCTCCGCCGCTTTGTTCCCGGCCGTCCGGGCCGGGGCCCGGGCGGCGCGGCCGGAATGGAGGCGCGGGAGCAGGAAGTGGCCGAGCGCGGCCTGGGCGGGGAGGGCGCGGGCTAGGGGTGCGGGCCGCCGGTCCCGGCCTCCCTCATGACCTTGGAGAAGTGGCCCGCCGGCCGGCGAGGCCCAGGCTGGTTTGGAGGGGCGCGGCCGGGCCCGGACGGGGGCGTCTCTGCGTCGGGGTCTCCCCGGGCGCTCCCTGGGCGCCTGGCCAGCGCTGCCCGGAGCACAGGAGGCTAAGGGGCCTTAGGAGAAGGCTCGCCCCAGCCCTCCTTCCAGTTTGTGGGTGGGCTCTTGGAAGGAGACCTCATCTTCCCATAGACAAAAAGTTGTCCCTGGTGGCGAGGGGCCCAGGCCAGCCCACAAAGGACTACTATCCCTCCTGGGCCCTGAAACTGCTTCCTGGTCTGAGTGGGCTGTGGAGGTGCTGCCCACCCATCCTAGAGGCTGGGGTCTGGAGGGCAGCTAGGGCTTGGGCCCCAGATTGGAGGGTGGGGGCCGATGGTGAGCTCAGTGGGTGGGACTGGTTTCAGAGTACTGCCATGGTGGACAGAGTGGGGGCATGGGCCTGTGATCTCTGGCCACAGGGCCTCTTCCTTCACTCCTGGGCCCCTGGCCTGCCTCTAGGCCACCCCTGACTGCTCTGAGCCCCTGGTTGGAGTGAAGGCCCTGCAGCTTGGTTCCCTGCCCCCCCACAGCTGAAACATACAGTTTACAAACCAATGTTGGGAGGCAGAAGGAGAGTTTCATTTCAGAGCACAGACTACTTTTTAAGAAGTTGTGGCTTTGGTAATGACAACAGTCGCGTAGTGTCTGGTGAAGGCACTCAGTACCGGGCAGCAGGACACAGGTCCCCTTGGTCCCGCCAGTCCTGTGCAGAGAAGCAGCCTGGGTGTTGGGCTGTGTGTGTGTGTGTGTGTGTGTGTGTGTGTGTGTACAGATGTATTTTTACACATGGGCTCTCGACAGCTGTCTGACTCTATCAGCAGCAGGCCCTTCTTGGGCCTGGGTGGGGGTAGGGTAGGGGGACATCCAGAGGCCTTGGAGTCCTGCCCTCTGCCTCCAGGCCACGCCCACTCAGTGTTACCAGAGCCCCCAGTGCCCACTATGCTGGGGCTCAGAGCCCTATTCTCACACCGTCATATCTTCCCGCTGCTGTCCATGGGCCTGCTGAGCACATCGGCACTTTCTTTCTTAGGCAAAGTGTGTCATCCCTGTCCTGGCATCACACACAGGCAGTGAGTGGGGTCTAACCACCCTCCTAAATTTAGCCGCAGACCATCAATGCAAAGCAACCTTCTCTGGGTGCCCAGCCCCTGCCTCAGGAGGCTGGTGAGGTGGTCTGTGGGAGACCATCTTCGTGGCTGTGGGAAGACCCATATTGGGATCCATTCCAGTGGTTCTCAGGGCTCCCTACCTGGCCCGGGTGTCCCAGAGTGGAGTCTCTTGGGCCTGCCCTCCGATTACCCATTTGGAGAGTAGCAGAATACTGGGATGCCCAGAATGGGTGATGTGAGCACTGGGTTTTGAGGGATGTGTAGGAGTTTATCCAGCAGGGGAGCCATGGGGAGGGTCATGCAAGATGAATGGCCAAAGTGTCTACTTGAGAGAGGGCCACTGGTGGGCCATTGCGGGCGGGTGCCAGGACCGCTGTGTTTGTACAGCGCCCTCCATTGACTGCCTCTTGGATGCTCTAATTACAGACCTGTAACCACCCTGGACTGGGTACTCCTTATAGATGGGCCTGTCTGAACCCCTTTGTCCCCAGCGCCCAGTGCTGAGCCTGGCAAACCAGAGGTATCTGGTCTACACTGGCTGAATGAATGAACCAGATTGAGGCCCGCAGGGGCACTGTCGTTTAGGAAGGGCCGGGGGAGGGGTTCAGGTCACCCTGGAGGGCTCTGGGCTCCCATGTACGCCAGCCGTCCATACTTCTGGTGCTGCCTTCTTCCTGTTTGAATGTCTCTCCCAGTCTGGGGCAGGGAGGAGGAGCCTGTGCCCTGCCCTGGGGCCCCCGCCTGTGGGTGGGAAGACTGGATGGAGAATGGGGCGCCCTCACCAGCAGCTTGGGGAGGTTGAGTGGTGTGCGCTGAAGCAGTCGAGCTGCCTGCAGGAGGTGGCCTGCTGGGTCGGCTGGTTAGGGAGGCTGGGATACACTGGGAGGGCCTTTTGGGGATGGAGTGATTTGTACAAAAGCCAGGGGAAGTGGGAATGGGCTGGGTGAGGGACGGAGCTGTGAGGGCCTTTTATTAGGTGTCGTGGTGGGAAGAAAGTGAGGGGCAGCAGTGACTCAGGGCTGAGGGGAGCAGGCCACACGGGAAGGTGCACCCAGGCTGAGGCCCCAGGTGGGGCGAGCCTCCTGGGCTCATCACCAGGTCGGAGGAGTGGCCCCTAAGCGAGACACAGCCTCACACTTCCCTTTGCTTCTTCCAGAGGCTGTGGGTGCTGGCTGGGCTCAGGGAGACCCTACTGAGAGGAGTGTGAGTGACGCCTGGGCCGCCTTGGCCCGTAGCAGCGCACAGCATGACCGACGTGGCCATCGTGAAAGAGGGCTGGCTGCACAAAAGAGGTCAGTGCCCCTGGGGGCGGGACCTGGAGCCGGGGCGGCCTGAGCTGGCCCACAGGCCTCCTTCAGGGGCAGGTGCTTTGGTGGCCTGCTGGATGGGAGGGGCCTCCCTGGGGCTCCCAGACCTGCCCAGGTGAGCCTCCAGGGCCCAGTGTGTCCCACGGTGTGCAGGGCCTGGCCTTGTGGGTCCCCCTGGGTGGGGACATGGGGCCCGAGGCCCGGCCTGTAGCCTGTCTGGCTGGCGGTAGAGTGACCGGCTGGCTGGGCCTGGTTGGCAGGGAGAACTGCTGCTGCCTCCCTCCCCACTTTCCTGGAAGGCAGCAAGGGCGCTGGGGCTGGTCCAAGGCCTAGCTCACTGGTGGCCCAGGGCACTGCCTGAGGGCTCCTGAGGGCAGGGCAGGGCTGCTGGGCCTGGGCTGTGGGACATGTTTGTGTTGGAACTGGCTGACCCTGATGCCCGCCCAGCGGGCCCGCTCCTCACTCACGCAGCCCTGTGCCCAGGGAGGGGCTCGGGCAGGAGCTGTTGGGAGGGGGACTGAGGCTTTGGCCCTTCACCTTCCAGCCCTGCCCCCACCCTCTGTTGCTCAGGGACAGGCAGTGGGGGGATGGACAGGCCTTTCCTCCAGGTGCCCTGGGCGAGTCACTCCCTCCTGCCCAGGACAGGGATTGGTCAGCTATCCCCCTCACTTCCTCTTTTTCCAGACCTGTTCCCTCCCAAAGTTCTGGTGACCCCATGCTCGCCAGACTTCCAGCCACCTCTCACACTCACCCTCCCACAGATGGTGTGTGGGCGTCCCCCTCCCCACCCCAGGATCCCACAGGCTGTTGAGAGAGGGAACCTCAGAGACAGATGGAGCAGACAGGGAGGTGTGGCAAAAGCGGGTGTCAGGAGCTGGGTTTTGTGGGATGCATAGGAGTTCCCCAGACGAACAGGGAAGCTGCAGGAGCTGGGGTGGGAGGCAGAGGAGTGGTGGAGATGAGATGGGGGCTGCAGAGAGCTCGAAGCAGGGGATCGAGGATGTGGTCAGTTGTGTGTTTTTAGAGCTCAGTCTGGCAGCTGTAGGGAGGACTGCACTGGGCCTTGACGGAGGCGAGGCGGCTGCAGGGGCTTGTGGTCATGGGAGCCCTGGCTTCCCCCAGGCCTCCTGCACCCCCTCCCCCAGTGCCTACCCTCTCCTTGCCCCCCCCCTTCCCACTTCCTGTGCTGGAGCACCCCTGCCCCGCCCCCAGTCAGGTCCAGCTCCCGCCCCACCGCCCACCCTGGCCCTTGTTCCTCTCCTCTGCGCCTGGCAGCCACACAAGGACACGGTCTCCCACCTGGGACCAGGACCTCTTAACCTTGGCAAACATTTGTTGACTGAATGTTAGACGAAGGACTGACCCAGAATGCCCTGCGATGCCTGGGTGAGCTGAAGTTGTCAGTCAGGGTATGTGCCTTCTGAAGGGGCGGGCGACCAGAGAGCTGGCTTTGGACTTGATTTGAGTGCCCTGTCATGGGTCCCTCTGCAAAGGGCAAGTCCGTTGAGCTCCTTGGGCCTTGGTGTTCTCATCTATAAAAAGGGGGGGGGGGTGTCGGGAAGGCCTGGAGGAGTACAGAGTGTGGTTTGTGGGGGGCCAAAGTCGGGCTGCAGCCAGGCTCCCCAGCCTCTAGGCCAGGAGAAAGGGTCCTGTGCCCCCACCGTGTCTGCTCTTCCTCCTCTGTCCCCAGCCCAGGCAGTGTGTGCTGTGGGGTGGTGGGGGTGGGGCAGGGGTGCTCCTTGCATAGCCCAGGAGGGGATGTGGCTTGTGCAGGTGGGTGTCGTGCTCCGGCCCGGGCACCATGTCCCACCTGGCTTGCCCGTCCCTGCTTACCAAGGAAGGCCTGTCCTCATGGGTGCCCCTCATTCCCCCAACTCCCCATTCCTGGGGCCCGCCCCTGTGCTGCAGACGTGTTTGACTGCCCCCGGCCCGCTGCCTCCCCCACAAATGCCACTGTCATGTCCTCTGCCGACCTTGCGTCCATCCTTTCACTAGTCTGCTCTTCGCCACAAATGTTTGGGCTCTTCCTGTGTGCTGGACTTTGGGGTGACGGTGAGGGACACAGGTCACGGCGCGGGGAAATGGGTGGTTTTGGGTTAGCTGTTGGGAGGAATCAGGAGCACTCCTGATTTGGGGCTGGTGGGGGAGTGTCAGGGTGACATCCTTGCTTTGCGTACAGCGGCAGGTCCCCGTGCACTCAGCAGACAGGAGGTGAGGGCTGGAAAACTGCTCATGCCTGGCAGCAGGGGGCCCTCACCACGTTTCCTTGTCTCACCCAGCCATTCCCGAAGGTCCCACCTCCCTGCCACTCTCCGAGAAGCTGCCCCAAGCTTCCCTGTCACGTCTTCCTCCTCTGGCTCCTGGCTGTGGCCTCCGGTTTTGTCCTCAGGCTGTGTGCTCTGAGCTAAGTCTGTAGGCCCGAGTCTGGGCAGCTGTTTTGCGGTCCTCCCGGAGGCTGCCATCTCTGCCCACTTTCCCTGTGCCTGATGGGCTGGCAGTGCCTAGGCTACAGCCCAGTTCATGGAGAGCTGCTCTGGCAGAGCCAGTGCTGTGTCCCCAGGCCATGGACAGGCCGGCCGGACCAGGTGGGCTAGGAAAGGGGAGGAGGGCAGCGAGATGAAGGGGCACAGGGTGAAGGAAGGGGCTGTGGGCTCTTGAGAGCAGGTTGGGCCTGGGACGGAGTGGGTACCTACCTGGGCTCATGCAGGCTGACTGCTGGCCGGGAGGGACCCAGCACAGCAGAAGGCCTGGCTGTCCTCAGCAGGCAATGGTCCAGCAAGCGGGGTTCCCCTGGCCCTGGGACCTGCCTGGAAGTGGCACCTGTGCGGTATGTGGGTGTCTGTGCCATGTTTGTGTAGGAGGTGTATCCGAGCCCTGGGTGAATTCCACCCCAGGAGCTGCACGGGGGCGGGTGAGCTGTGTCCACAGCTCAGCGGGTTCTGGTGTGTCTCAGGCCTTGCTGTGCACCCACCCTGAACCTGTTCCTGGCCCAGACCCTCCCCCAGCTCCAGGCCCAGAAAGGGGAGGCCCTTGCCACCCTTGCTGACTAGGTCCCCAGTGTCTGTTCAAGTGGGACGCGGGCTGCTGGGGCCATGGCTCCTGCAGTTG